>NW_009911938.1:4386-5867 GCF_000696875.1 Nestor notabilis
TGCTTTATTCCGGCTGTGCCTGCAGGTTTCCAGTGCAAATAAACCCTATCCTGAGCTGCCTGAGAGCACCAAAACCGCAGTGATTTGGGGTGGTTTGTAACCTGATGGGAGGACAAGGTCCTAATTAGATCAAGTGTGTAATCTACTGAGGACTGATGCTTCAGAATCAAGCTGGTTCCAGCTCAGCAGAGCCCGTCCAGGTGCTGCCATCCCTTTCTGTTCAGCAAATCATGTCCTTGAGCCCCACACAGCCGGGAAATCACAGCCTGTGTTCATAGCCCAGCATGAATTTCAATGTCAGGGGAACAGGGATCGTTTCCTGAATCAGAGGCACAATCAGCAGTGCTTCAGAGCTGGAGGTATCTGTATCATCAAGCTGGGCTTCGTAATTACTTGGACAAATTAGACATGCATTTTCTATGTGCAACTGTGTTGGCGTTGTTCCTTCCCGCCTGAAAACCTTGCTAGACTCTGCAAACTGCCTTTACCCTGCAAAGGCATTGCTGGGTTTTCCCTTTATAAGACCAGGAGATGCTGAATGCTATTTCTGATGGCAGCAAAGCATCATCCTGCAAAACACTGCCATGAGCAAAGTGGAGCAGAGACAACATCAGATGCTCTCTGATAGTTGCCATCAGCTGCCCCTTCGCCCCGGTGCTGCTGCCCACATCCTCCTGCCTGCTGCATGGGGTTCACTTCTGCTTGTTGGTGTTTTCTGTTTAATTGTTGTCTGGTTTTAATATTGCATGAGTCTGTGCCCGATTCATCTGCTTTTCATTGTCTGGCGCTGTTTGTTTTGGGGCAGTGCCTGGAATTCCACTGGCAGATAAGTGATAGATAAATAGAAGGTATTTTTCTTGCTCAGGAAGAGCTGAGGAGTGACTGAGCTGTTCCCTTGGTCCAGAGAGGAGCCTGAGCACCCATCTCCCTCCAGCACCCAGGGGTCCTGGGGCAGCATCCATCAGCCAAGGTGCTTGCAAAGGAGCCTGAGGGAAGGATGGTGCATCCTTGGTGCAGATGGATTTTGCTGCATGCCCAGAGCCACTGAAGGCAAAGCCATGCCCTGGGTGCCCCTTGGACAAGCCAAAGCCATTAGATAGCACTAGACACCGGTCCAGAGCCAGCCTGGAAGGATGCTCCGCTCTCAACATCACCATCCTCGCTGGGATGAAGATGCAGTTGGCACAGACCCCACCAGGGCAGAGAAGGATGGCCCCTGCCTGCCTGCCCCATGAACATCGTTTCACCTGGCTCCTCCAGCCCTGTCCTGGTGGGTCTCGGCAATTCCAGGTGGGTCTCAGAGGGACGCTGCAGAAGGGCAATGCTTTGAGCTCAAGCCTAGTGCACTGGTGGGGTCCACAGAATCATGGCATCCCAGCCTGGTTTGTGATGGAAGGGACCTTAAAACTTCTCCAGCTCCAACCCCTGCCCCGGGCAGGGACACCTTCCACTAGAGCAGGTTGCTCCAAGCCCCTGTGTCG
>NW_009911938.1:5922-12947 GCF_000696875.1 Nestor notabilis
CCTCAGCACCCCCACAGGGAACAGCTTCGGCCCAAGAGCTCATCTCAGTCCCCCCTCTGGCAGGTTCAAGCCATTCCCCTTGTCCTGTCCCTACATCCCTTGTCCAAAGCCCCTCTCCAGGTTTTTTGTAGCCTCTTTAGGCCCTGGAAAGCTGGGATTCTGCTTTCCTCTGTGCCTCCTTTCTTCTGTGCGAATGAGGAGCCAGAGGGAGCCAGAGCACAGCCGGGCACGGGTGGAAGTCGCACATGGGGGGACCACAGTGAGGAGCAGCCGGGCTCTGGGGCAGGAGCCTGTGCAGGGTGTCGGGGCAGCCCTTGCACCCCTCCATGCTCCCCAGCAGCGTTTCCATCAGAGCCACCACCAAGCTGCAGCGTGAGCGCAGTCCCGGAGCCTGGAGAAGCCGATCGTGCGCTGTGCAGCTCCGCGGCTCTGGAGCGAAGCTCAGCATCTCCCTCTAACGATGCTCCTCACCCGCAGCCGGCATCCGCAGCCACCGTCTGCCCTTGGGGACGCTGCTCCCTCCCTGACCGCCCCACAGCCTCCTGTGCCCCCAGTACCGCTCCTGCTGCCCCCCAGCACCCACAGTCAGTGCTGACACCAAAGCCACGGTGGGGGACCAGCCCAGCTCTTGGCCACAGATCTCCTTGCTTGGGCTTTACTTTGCTCTGATCCATCCAGGCTTGTGGGTTTAATAGTTTCCTATGGGGCTGCATCAGGATGGATGTGGCTTCATCCTGCTCTCCATGTAAGGGGTGAACAAGGAGCAGACATGGATCTTACACCGGTTGGGATGGGTGCGTGGCTCCATCGTGACTCTCGGTGCAGAGCCCATGGCTGAGACCACCAGTGACCACCGCTGCTGAGCAGAGGGGGCTTCTTCCTGGTTGTTTTCTTTCCTTTGCCTAAAACTCACTCAGTTCTGGCTGTGTCGTTGCCTGTGAGGTTTTGATGAGCTGAGATGAGCCAATTCTGCTGCATTTTTGAAAAGGTCAGTTTGGGCAGAGGAGGAAACGCTGATTTCTGTGGCCTGGGGGCTGCACACAGCGAAGCCCTAAAGCTGGTTCCCTGCAGATGGAACCGGGGGGTCACAGCTCCCCTTTGCCCCCACCACAGCAGAGCTCCGATGGGAATTACCTGCTGGTGAGGTCTGGATGAGCTGACCCATAATGGGAGATGGGAGAGGGCTGCCACCGTGGTCCAGGTCACTCCATTGAAGGCATTGACCAGGAGGTGCCTTCCCCTTGAGCTGGAGGAAATTTGGATTTGGGAAACCTGGAGTCTTTGCTTTCAGCCCAGCACCAACCTTTGCTGTGACAGATGTGAGCAATGCCCATGTTGTGGGAATCACCCTGGTTACAGGAGGGAAAATCCACCTGCTTGGATCTGAGCGCAGTTTCGGGAATCTCTTATCCAAACTGAAAGGGTTTGAGAACCACATTTTGGTCCTGAGACCTTTCCATCACATGGGCCTTGTACAACTCCACTCATGGGGACCCAGCGCACCCATTGAAGACAGAGCTCGAGGATGCTCCTTGCATCCTGCATCCTGCCTAGGCCCCACCATGTCCTTCCCTGAGCCCAGTGCTGGCTTGAGACTCACATCCAGCCTCAGTCAGTGCTGGGGGATTCCTGCCTTCCAAATCCTGGAGGAAAATCCCTGAGGCATTGCATCTCCTCCTGCCCCACTGGTACCATGAGACCTGGCGGGCTCTGGGGACAGCTCTCCTTGGGGATTTCAGGGGGGAGACAAAACCCCTTTGGCTGCAATCCCAATTTTTAATAGAGTGGGCAAACAACTCATTTTCAGCTCATTTCTGATCCCACCCCATGGAAATGTCCCAGCTCCATCACTGTGTCACTGTGATGGGACAGGGATGACACTGGGATAACACTGCCCTGCCTGCAGCTCTGAGCTCTCCCATCCCACTTAGCACTTGTTAGCCCCATGGAGGTGCTTTTCCCGGGGGATCTTGGGCTGTAGCCATCTCCTGAGCATCCCTGGGAAGGGCTGGAGGGACGGGTTCAGGGGTGGGAAGAGTCAGGAGAGCAGAAGTTAAAATAACAGTCTTTTATTGTATTCCCAGCAGAGGAGCAGGCGGGTGGTGACCTGCCTCTCATACCCTGCAGCTCCCATGCCCCAGGGGCTTTGGGGTGCTGCTGTTTCAGCAACCCCAGCCCCCCAGCCCTGCCCTCATCGCTGGAGGGGGAACATGAGGAGGTGACAGCATCCACCTTGCCACAAACCCTTGGATTTACACATTGTTGTTCCTTACCTGCCCGTGTGAGCGGTCTGTGGCTCTGGACAGGGGGGTTTGGGTGATGATGGGGTGTAACAGCAAACGCTGCTCCACCTTAATGACGAGGTGGGTCACTGGGATGGTGCCTGTTCAGTGGCACCATCACCACCCCCTGAATGTTGGGATGAACACTGCAAATGCCTGGAGGAGCAGAGCTCTGCAGAGAGCTGCTGGGAGCACAGAGGGTGCGGGATGGAGCACGACTGGACACCAGAGGGACCTGGCACCCTGGAATGCCCAACCTCACCCCCAAAAACCCAGTCCCTGCATTTTCACCCCCCATCTGCCCACACATGAGGCCAGATGAAGGATGAGCTCCTGGCGTCCATCCTGCCTTTGCTCCTGGATTTTCCAGCTCCGATGACTCAGGTCCGTTTCCAACTGCCCAGGGGGAGCTGGTGGCTGGTCCTGTCATCTCATCTGCTACTGATAAGTTACCTCCTAGGATGCTGGAAGGCAGCCCAGAAAAGAAAACTAAAGCTCCCTAAATAAGCTCCGAGGTATGGACACGAGCCACCGGGTGCTGGGATATGTGCATAATGCTTCACAGTCCTGTGTATGGCTCTGAGCCACGCTGGGAACATCCGCACTCGGGTTGTCCATGATGCTGAGCCTTGCCTGTTGTCGTCTCCTTTTTCCCATCTCTTTCCATGTGATCCTTCTGCCTCAGGTGGGCAAAAGTTTGTCCCAACGGCAGTTTGGCTGATTCTGCTCCAGCCAAGATCCTGCTGGAGGAAACCTTCCATCTCTGCGCCGAAACACGTGTGTACCAAAGAAAGAGAAAGAAGAAGGAGGAGAAGGCCCAGAGCGGGTGGGAAGCTGCCTCTTGGTATTCCAGGCACATGGCTCAGGTCTGGTGCCGGCGCTGCACAGCCCATCCCAGCGGCGCCCGGGTCACAGTGTTGGTGCAATCTGCCAAACAGACGGAGCAGCTAGGAGACATTCCCAAAAGAAGCTGGAACAAGGCGGGAGAGGAAGGAATAAACAGCCTGTGGGGCGGCACGGTCCAGCGCACCCGCTGCCGGCCATGGAGGATCCCAACCCTGCCGTGCAAAGCACCACTAGCGGGTGTCTGGTTGTGCACCCCAGCCCGTTCCTGTGCACTGTAACCTGTGCACCGCACCCTGCCCCTGTGCACCACAACCAGAGCACCACAGCTCATCCCAGTGCACCACAGCCTGTCCCCATGCACTGTAGCCCAGCCCTGTGCACCACAACCAGCGTGCCATGACCTGTGCACCATGACTTGTGCCATCACAACCTGCTCCATGCGCCACAGCTCAGCCCTGTGCACCACAACCCCTCCTGTGCACCACAGCCTGTCTCCACACATTATAGCCCATCCTCGTGCACCACAACCCCTCTCCTTGCACCCCAACTGCTTCATCTGCACCAGTGCCATGGGGGTTGGTGCCTCTGCCTCTCTGCTTGTCCCAATGGCAGCAGGATGGGCACAACCACCCCAACATTGGGCTTGGCAGCCTCTTGTCCTCGCGTTGTCCCTACCTTGGCTGAGCAGCTGCAGGTTCCGGACCTCCTCACGCACTTGGAGCTGCAGGACCTGCTGCAGGACCTCCTGGCGCTGCGCCTCGGGAGCGATGCCCATGCGCTGCAGCTTCTCCCCATTCAGCCGCAGCAGCGCCCGACCTGCCAACGGGCACCGCTCAGCACCAGCCTCGCATTGCCAGGACACCCGTGCAATGGGAGCCCGTCTTCATGTGGGGATAAGGAGCAGGGAAAGGGAAGTGACCCTGAAACGCTCCTTCACCACCCGGGATGGAGAAGCCCAGCAAGTGGCCCTGGTTTTGGAGAGCTCGAGGTGCCCGGCCCCAGGACAGGTCCGTGCCCCACCAACTACATAACACATCCCCACAGGCAGGAGCTTTCCATTTCTCCCCTCCACCTCTTGCATCAGGAGATGCTTTTCCGAGTGCACGGTCTGGGCATCCAGGGGGAATGTGGGTACCCATCAGAACACATTAGTGTTGCCACCACCGTCCCCGGCCACTCCGGGGGCTATTAGAGGTTTTGTCCTCGGTTCTCAGCCTAGTTTTGCTAATGCTGCCTTTGTTTCCCATGCGAGGGCTGCCTGAGCCCTTGCATTAGGGCTCCGCATCCCTCCCGGGCAGCTCCAGTGCTCCCTTCCCTGCTGTTTTCTCCTGGCTCTGGCGGAGCTCTGCCCGGCCACATGCGTGTTGTACCAGGATGATGCTCATATATAGGAGTCAAAGCCACTGTACCCAGGGGGAAAGGGGAGGGAGCAGGTCCTAGGGGTAAGCCTCCTCCTCGGATTTGGCTAGGAGTTGGATTCAGACCAAGATGAAGACATTTGCAGCTTGGATTTCAGCTGGGCAGGGATCTGTCCTCTTCCATAAAAAAGTTCAGTATATAAAGAACTATAAAAATATTATTATTAAATATAAGAGGAGATTCTTCCCCATCTTATAAACCACCATCTCTCTCGAGCAATTTATGCTCATTTTAAACATCCTCCATCCTACCCCAGAGCTCACCACGGTGGCAGATGCGTCCTGCCCACTAAAGGGGGATGTCCCCGTGTCTGATACCATAGGGCAGCTCTCCCCTGGCTGCATCTCCATGGGGATAAGGGACAGAAATGGGGGATACATCTGTCTCCCGGACTATGAACTTCCCAACAGCTATTTCCCACATGCTGATGGCGATTAGTACCTGGCTGTGAATGTACCTGTGATGGCGTGGTGGGAGAAGGCCTCCACGTAGATAAGATAGTTGTGTGGGCAGTGCTTCTTCAGCCATTTGCACACATCCTGCTGGGTCCACAGCACCACCGGCTTGGCCAGGCTGCCCAGCGTGGGGCTGGTGTGGTAGATGCCATAGTGGTCACAGGCACGGCCCTGCGAGGAGCAGGAGGGGAGAAGATCAATGGGATTCAACCATTGAGGGGGAAAAGCTCAGCTGGGAGGTCAGCCCATGGGGATGGGGAGATGCCACTTGATGGCACAGGACTGCAGTGACCCGCACCCTCTGGAGCCTCTGGATTTACCATGAAATAGCAGCATCAGAACTGGTGTATAAGATGGGAGAGTGGGAATGGGGCCAAAGTGAGGGTCCTTCCCTATATAGACCCCACAGGAGACATCCTGGGTGTCCGCGGTCAGGGAAGGGCACTTGTTGGCACCTTTCATAGGGATGGAGCCAGTGAGGTCCTTGGGGGGCAGTGGGTACCACTGCAAAGCCATCCCCATCGGAACTCCCATGGAAGCAGCCAGCAGCCAACTGGTGCCCTGGAGCAGGAGGGATTTTCCCTTTCTCTCCTTCTCAGCCTCCTTCAACGCTGAGCTGCCCAGCCACGAGGAGGTCCTGCAGCTTCATGGGCATCTAAAGCCACCTCCGAGCTGCCCACTGGAGCGGCCATGGATCCGTTCCCTGGACCCATGGTCTACTGGGCTGCTCCATGGCTCCATTCCCTCACCCAGAGAACAGCGACTCTGGCATCAAGGATTTACCTTGGTACGGAGCAGTGACAGCGCAGGGGGGTAACCCTGCTTCTCCCAGGGGAATCCTCAAAGCTGGCTTGGAAATGGGGCTGGAAATCCACTGTTTCCTTGGTTTAGCACCCAAGGGAGACCACTGGGCTCTCTGCTGCCGGCAATGCCAGGACTTTATCCCCTTGACCAGCAATCATCGCTCCTCCAAAGCAGCTCCCTGCACCCGAGCTGCCAGGACTGTGCTGGGCTGGACCAAGGGCAGGTGGGGATGGAAAAGGGGTCCCCACAACATGGGGGGACCGGATTGCCGTGGCCTCTGCCAGCATGGTCCTGACCCACAGCCAGGACACAGCAGGGGCATGGCAGGAGCAGCCAACGCAGGGACACACCAGCATGGGAAAGGTCGGCAGCGCTCGGACAGCAGTATGGCAACATCAGCCTCCGTGTGTGAACACTGGCTAATTAAGCTTGTCTAATCGAGGAGCAGCGATAATTAGTGTAACAGGGACTCCAGACATCCCATGGTTATTGAAACTAATGACACGTCCCTGAAAGACGACAGAGAGAAGGCAGCAGGGTTTGAGATGTCCCCCCGGTCCCATGCAGGGCACTGGTTACCCCATGGAGCCTGGCAGGGGCTGCTGCCTGTGCCCAGAGGAGCATTTGGGCCTGGAAAGGACTTTTCCTCAAGGAGAGCTTGCCTGTGACATCTGGGATCACCTGAGTGAGAGGGATGAAGGCAAAGTGGGGAGGTTGCAAATCACAACCAAGGAGTCGATCCCCAAAGCAGATGGGAAACGTGATAGACAATGCACACGATTTGTTTTCCTAAGCAAGCCCTCACCTCTGGGGAAACCCCCGGCAGTTCCATCCCCTCCAGACGCATCCCGGGAGCTGCCAGCTCCTTCACACTCGGCTGAGCGTGCCGACCGGAGGAGGAGGTGATTGGGTCTGGATTCACTAAGGAGCGATGATGAGAAGTGGCGGGGCTGGGGGAAAAACCAGCCAAAAAAGCGTCCCATGGGCTTCCCGCGGGCTTCCCGCAGCTATTATCCAACTAACCCTCGGAGGCAAGGGAGAAGAGGTGACAAACAACCTGCAGTTTCCCTTGCTCATGTCTGCAAGTGTTCCACCCACCAGACACAGCCCCGTGCTGGGGACCCATCTCAGCATCCCCAGGCATCCCTGGGAACAGCATCCCTAAGCCCTGCGCTGCCGGCTCGGGGAGCATCCTCCTCCCCCCCTCCAGCGGGTCCCC
>NW_009911938.1:13201-13402 GCF_000696875.1 Nestor notabilis
CTGCATGGAGGCAGGAGGTGGCTGCGTGGTGGGAGCCATCGCTGAGATCAGCTCAAATCACCTCCCTTCTCTTGGGTGTTTTTCCTTGCTTATGGCACAATTAAAGCCTTTCTCCTCACCAAATCCCTCTGGGAGGAATGTAGAGGCAGAAGCGGGAGAACCATGATGGACATGGAGCTGCTGCGAGGTCTGGAGCAGCTC
>NW_009911939.1:0-2140 GCF_000696875.1 Nestor notabilis
CAGGAAAGGAAGCCCTTAGTGGTAGCTCAAGGCTCAGCTGTCTATAAAGCCCAATAAACCTGGAGCCTGGGGAAGTCCCTGCTTTTCCTTGAGCCAGCATGGAGCTATTCCCGCTTCCCCGGGCTTCCTTCTCTGTTCTGCTCCCACATGAGTCCATGTAGGCCAGTGTCCCAAGCAGGACCTGCTTCCCCTGTAGGCCAAGGAGGAGCTGGGTGGGAAGCTGGCGTCAAGGCTCAGCTGTCTATAAAGCCCAATAAACCTGGAGCCTGGGGAAGTCCCTGCTTTTCCTTGAGCCAGCATGGAGCTATTCCCGCTTCCCCGGGCTTCCTTCTCTGTTCTGCTCCCACATGAGTCCATGTAGGCCAGTGTCCCAAGCAGGACCTGCTTCCCCTGTAGGCCAAGGAGGAGCTGGGTGGGAAGCTGGCGGTGGGAGCTGGGACAGCAGGTCACACACATGCCAGCAGACACAGGCCCCTTGTTTGATGACCTGAATTCCCTGCTGAGAGCCCTGGGATGAGCAGGGTCACCCTTTCTGCATGAGTTCCTGGGTTAAAAGATGAACCCCCAGCAGTGGCGGGATGGCTTCCACGCCTCCTCACACAGATGCTCTTTGTCTGAGGCTGCCTGGGTGACAAAGGGAAATAGTTGCTGATAGGCCTGGGACAGGCTCAAGGTCCACGGGAGCTCCCACCCGCCTGAGACATGGGTCACATCTGGAGCTGGGCTGGCAGCCCCAGGCATCTGCACAGAGAAGCATCGAGGTGTCCTGCCACAGACTGGTCACAGCTCCACTCTTCTGGTGCAAGGTTGTCTCATAGCTATGGTGAGCCCAGGCTTTAATGGAAGCATTGCTTCATGGCAGCCTCCAGCTCCCCTCCTGGCCACCGTCCCTCCTTCCCTGACCTCAAGGCATCGTGTTCCTTCCCCTGTGTCTCCTGCTGCCCCAAGGCTGCTCGCTGCATACACAATTCTTACGTTACACCCTCTAGAAACCCAAGTTTCACCGCTCCTATAGCTGAGCTGTTTGCAAGATCTTGTGCTACGTGAGCGGGGCTGTGCTCAGCGTTGCTGCGGCCATCTGGCCCCGCAGGCTGCAACTGGTAGTATTCATAGCCCTGTGCAACTGGGAAGTGTCCAGCTCCTGATCAGCTTCTCTGCCTGGGTGGTGGCTGAGGAGCTCAGGCTGCCCAGAGCCACAGGGTTTGGAGGTGAGTCAACCTGGGTTTAGCCCCTGATTGTCAGGGTTGAGGGAGGCCAGCAGGCAGAACCACCCCCCTTCTGTCCCTGCCCAGCTCTCTGCCACAGCCCTTGCACCTCACAGCAGGGTTAGCTCTTGTAGGGATGCGTGAGGAGGTGGTTTTGTGGTTGTCTGGCTCTTAAAAACCCAGAGCTGGAAGGCAACTTGAGGCATTGTGCAGGTGAGCCCTTTGCGCTGCTCCAGGGCTGCACTTGAGGCTTCCCTGCTGATGTCTGTCCATCCATCCTTCAGCATTAAAGCCTTGTTACTCTTGTGTTGTCTCTGCAGACACTGAACGGGCAGTGGAAATTCTGACCAGATACCAAAGCACCCTGCGGTCCCCGGAGGAGCAGGAGCTAAAAGCCTCCATTGGAAAAGTCTCGCACGTCTTCCAAAGTGAACTGTTCCAGGCTCTGCTGGGTAAGGCCCTACCTTGCAGTCCCTGGGGCTTTGTGGTCAGTGGGCCTGAACCTGCACAGGGGCCTGTCTCTGACCAGGCTGGGTGCATTCTCTGCAAACACAGAGGTGCCTGTAATGCTGGGGAGCTGGGCTGTCCTTCCCCTCCGGAGCGTGGGCAGGAGGTACCTGGGTCAGGGCTGCAGCTGGTGGGTGTTTGCAATGTGAGCAGGAATCCTCAGCCAGGTGATTGTGGACAAGGAGTAAAGCCTTCTTCAGGCCATGCCTGATCTCTCCAGCACCCACTAAAGGATGCTGCTGAGCTGTGCCTGATCTATCCAGCACCCACTGAAGGGTGCTGCAATGCTGTGAGCACCCTCTGTGCATCACAGGTGTGGTGTGTCCACAGCCACTGTGGGCTTCCAGCTCTGCTGCCTTACCAAGGACAACAGGGCCTTGCTCCTCTCTGTGCCCCTCAACCCCATCACAACCTGCCACTTTCCATTC
>NW_009911939.1:2171-4054 GCF_000696875.1 Nestor notabilis
CAGCCTGGAGGGAACCTGATTTTTTCTGTCTTTGAGAGAGAATCCACACGTACCCAGCTCCTTTTAGGCTATTCTGGTCTTTCTTGCGCTTAGACCCACAAGCATTTGGGAGTAACACACTGAGCAAGTGGTTCCATTTCACACAAGAAATCCTTGATAGCAAGGCTCATCCTGGGGCTGGGCACCAGAAAATGCCATTTTGAGTGTGGCTGTTCCTATTAGTGCAGAGTGTTGTTGGGAGTGTACCTGCAGAGAGCACATCCTCACAGGCGCCAAGCAGCACACTGGCACTGCGCAGGTTTCCCACTCTACAGCTGTGTGTCCCAGTGTCGCGTCAGCACTGGTGCGAGGGAGTGCCACTGCATTGCTGGTGCCCTTCTCGACTGGTTGAACAGGATATTAGTTCCCTGTGAGCTTTCTCTAGCTGTGTTTACTTAACGAGGAGTTTGCATTAATTACTCCTGCCCCCGTGGAGCGTGGGTTTGTGAACTCCTCTATCCCTGCGTGGACACAGGTGACGCTGTGCCTGGCTGCACATGGTCACTGTGCCCGCGCACAGCGGGCTCACTTGGTGTCCATGGTCCAGCCCTGCAGGGGCAGCTCTGGGAGGATGGTGGAGTGTTTCTATTTGATTTGCTCTCCCCACCCTGTTCACAGGGAGCTGCTGTGTCTGTCTCTGAACTGTGCTTAGAGCCATGGGGCTGGTTTGGAGTTTGTCTGCGGGAGGATTTGCAGCAGGGCCGCAGGCGTGTGTCCCAGCGCAGAGGCTCCCTCTTGCTGCCCCACACTATGCTGGATGCTTCTGGCTCTGGACAGGGCTCAGCCTGCAGCCTGCTCTAGTGGAAGGTGTCCCTGCCCATGGCAGGGGGTTGGAGCTGGATGAGCTTCAAGGTCCCTTCCAAACCAAACCAGTCTGTGATCCTATAATGCTGTGAACATGAGCCTGCCTCTTTTCCACCCCTGGGAAACATGAATGCATGAGCATAGTACATCCCTGTCCTCGGATCGTATGTTCCTACAGGTAGTGCTTTCCTGAGACATGTTGGCTGGCTTGTGTTTGAACACCAAGGTGCATCATGCCATAGTAGAGCCACCAGAAGTGCCAAACATCATAGTTTTCCAAGTTAGTCCACATGAAAAATGCCAGGGATAGATATGGTTTTCCGTATGCTTTCTTCTTAAGAATAAGCTGGTTTGTGGACTCTAGAAGCCCCAGTTCACCCATCTCAGGGGAGGATCTGCTGGGATGTTCAGATAATGCCTGTGTAGTGCCCAGGGCTGGATATATCTATCACTGTGGACGTGCCTGGTGTTGCTCTACACATGCATTGTTCTCTGCCAGGCTCCTCCAAGCACAGCCCAGCCCCTTGAACCCCGATGAGCACCAGAACCCTGTCCCAGGAGCTGCCTCTGCGCCGGGGCACACTGGTCCTGCGCAGACGGCTCGGCACAGCAGCCATGGCTGCGGTGCAGGAGCCCGTCTGCACTGGGGGAGCCGCTCTGCACTGGAATGCACCAGCCCCTGCTCCACACAAAAGAAATTCCTCGGCGGCGCAGAGGGAAACGGGCTGTGCTGCTCCCTCCTCCTGGCCCCTCTCCCTGCGTCCCAGGCCATGGAGCCAAGCGCGTGACTTGCAGGGAACAGCCCTGCAGGGTCTCGAGGAGCCGGGGCTGGGGACACTGCAGCCGGGCTGGCTGGTCACGGTCCTGCTTCCCCTCTGCCTCACAGGGAGATGCTTGGCCTCCTCCAGTGCTGCTCATGGGGCTCGCGCACAGAACCCCGACCTTTCCTTCTCAGAGCCAGGGCTGAAAGAGGCTGTTGTGCCCTGTGCAGCTGGGCAGCCGGGCAGGGCCTGTGTGCTGCCAGCAGCCCAAAGGGCAGC
>NW_009911940.1:0-883 GCF_000696875.1 Nestor notabilis
AGGGGTACAATTAGCACAGCGTGCTCAAGTGGGGCACCCCTCCCAGCTCCGGGGGCTTCATTTAATCCTTATTATTTGCTGCTTGTTATCCGTGGGTTGTTGGGGGTCTGGTTGTTTGGCGACTTGCGAGCTGTAAAGATATTTCATTTGAGTGTCGCTTAACAGGCAGTGGGCAAAAAATCCTCTTTTTTCCTCTTGTTTTTTCCCTTCTCAACTGTCATCTCCCCGTCGGTTTGGGGTGAAATACTGCAAAAAGCAAGCAAGGTTCCCCTCGCATGTTTATCTGCTGCCTGTACACGAGTGCTTACCCACTCGTGGAGGGCCTGGCGTGATTTAAGGGGGCTGGCAGCGCTGGGGAACCATCCCAACCATCTCTTCTTTTTATTATCGTTACCTATATTCCGGGTTTTATTTTTTCCCCACGCTGTGTAAATCTCTTGACTGGTTGTTCAGGCACAAAACCCTCTTGGAGTGTGCTGGTAATTGCTCGTTATTCCGTTCAATTTTCTCTTAAGCAACGTCTTCCCCTCACTCTCCCCGGGATTATTGCAGCGTCTCCGGGTTATTATTTTTTATTCTGATTACATTTCGCACTCTAACACCTTTTTCCTTCGCCTTTTTCACCGGGAAGCTGTCAAGGCAGCTTGGGGTTGTCAAGGCAAGGGTTAACCAGCTCCAGACCACGCGTGTTTTATCTGCCAGAGCAGGGGGAAAACCCCCAAAACAACCCCAAAACACCCCCCAAACCCTCACTTTCAACCTCAAACTTTCACGTTTCCACCCTGCGGAGCGAAGTGCGGCTACTTGTGATTAATTATGGGCTTCTCCTGCCCCGAGGAGGGAGGAGAGAGGGGTCAGGGGGGGTCTCTGCACCCCTCACCCC
>NW_009911940.1:914-1160 GCF_000696875.1 Nestor notabilis
CCCCCCCCCCCCCCCCTTCTCTAAGGGGCATTTTTCTGGGGAGTGCTGGGTGTTTGGTGGATGTTGTTGCTGGTGCTGGCTGGGATTTGCCTTTTGATTTCCCCTCTCGGCTGCTCAATCCCTTCCCACAGACTCAAGAAGGAAATAGAAAAGGACTTACCTTGCCCCGTCAGCCGTGTCAACCCCGTGAGAACTTAAAATGGCCCAAAAACAACAAACAAACCAAAGTTCCTTTTTTTATATATA
>NW_009911941.1:0-237 GCF_000696875.1 Nestor notabilis
CTTTCCAGTGGGGTTGTGCTTGTTTGTTTGTTTTCTCCAGGGTAGCTATCGTGCCGGGGTTTAGTATATTTAAGCTCTGTGTGAGCGTTTCGAGATGGGCACAGCAGCCTTCTGGTGGTTGGTGTAACACGCTGTTCCCTCGCGTTCCGCCGGGGTTTGCTTGACAAAGTGCCAGGTCCTGTGTCAGCCGTGGAGGGGAGCAGAGCAAGGCTGCAGGTGAGCGCTTACATAGGGACT
>NW_009911942.1:0-251 GCF_000696875.1 Nestor notabilis
CTGCCCAGCACCCCCCTGCACCCCCGCTGCCCTCGGGGTCCCCACACCAGCACCACCAGCTACAACCCCCTCCCAAATCCCCACATCCCGGGGTGACACCAACCCCCTGTCCCCCAGTTCCCAACCCCAGCGCAGGAGCCGCAGCATCAGCACGACACGGGGCAGGAATCGTCCGTTTTCTTTCCTCCAGCACCATTCCAGCACCAGTATCCCCCCGGATTCCCCCGGTCCCCCCCGGCTCAGACGTCGGC
>NW_009911942.1:315-1217 GCF_000696875.1 Nestor notabilis
GCGCCAGCAGCTTGGCCATGCAGTTGTGCAGCTCCACAGCCGGCCCCGACAGCGACACCTCGTACTTGTAGTTGGTGCCTTTGGTGTCCAGGCTGCTGAAGAAGCTGTACATCTCCTGGGGAGGGGACACAGAGGGGGTGACATGTCCCCTGCCACAGCGGAGGGGATGCCCCGTCCTGCATTTACCTTCCAGCTTGTCTCATCATCCTTCTCCTCCACCCCGTTGTGGATGTAAATGACGTCGAAGAAAAAGTAGGGACACTGCAGCATCTTCTGCAGGGTGAGAAGCCGGGAATAGCTCTTCCACACACTGGGATGGAGCCGGAGCTGCCAAGCTCACACGGAATGGGAACAAGGTGAGGATCTACCTTCATGTGCTCCGACATGGAGAACTGGGGCTGACAGCCCGGGCGGCCAAACACGAGGATGGTCCGGACCACGTAGGGTGGAGGGATGGTCTGAACGTTCTCTGTCACCGGCAGCTCAATCTTCTGCTGGCTGCAGTGGGAGGATGGAGGTGGCTCAGAGACTCCTGTACCGACCTGCCTCCTTAAAACAACACCCCAACAGCTCCAGGCTGGGGCTGGGGAATCAGCACCCACCCCAGGAGCTCTCTGGGGTGATGTTCTTATAGCGAAGCAGAAGACTGGGGATCCCGACCCCCCCCGCAGCTGTACTCACATGAGGTTGAAGAGTCCTTCCAGATCTGCAGCCCCAGGTAAGGACAGATCCCGGCACCCAGACCCCTGCCCACCCCAGGGACCTCTTGCACCCTCCATGGCGGGGGGCGACGGTACCAGGCACCCCCGATGGACCAGTGTGGGGAGAAAACACCAACAAATGGGTGTTTGGTGGGTCTGGAGGCTCCGGCGTTAAACTGGGGCTTGGTTTGACCCTTCAGC
>NW_009911942.1:1251-1866 GCF_000696875.1 Nestor notabilis
AGCTGCGCTCATCTGCAGGCAACGGGCTTCTCGGGTCCCACCTTATGCTCTAGCGCCCTCATTTTGCACTCGAGAGACCCCATTTTGCACCCAAAGGACCCCATTTGCACCCTTGCAGGGTCCTGCCCCACCCCCATCCCAGCCCCATAGGTGGTGGGATACTGAAGGACTTGCAGACGACAGTCTCCAGGTCATAGAGGCAGCTGCAGACCTCACGGGGGTCCGAGGTGAACCCTGCAGACCTCGCGGGGGTCCGAGGTGAACCCTGAGAGCTGAGAGGAGCCAGAGTGAGGGGACGAGAAGCTGTCCCCATCCCATCCATCCCATCCCATCCCATCCCATCCCCACTCACCCACGTGGCATCGTTGTTCACCACCACCAGCGCAAACTCGTGGCACTTGTCAATCTTGTGCTTTGTCCTCACAAACATCTCGATCATCTTCTGGGAGATGTTCAATGCGTTGGTCTTGGACCTGCCGCCGGGGTCAGAGCTCAGCAAGGACCCCTTAGTCCCCACGCCAGGATGGGGGTCCCTTTGCCAGCCCAAGCAGGAGCATCTCCCAACACTCACCCATTAAAGGACTCCAGTCTGGGCAGCGCCATCTCCTCCGCCAG
>NW_009911943.1:0-15558 GCF_000696875.1 Nestor notabilis
AGAAAAGCCACTGGGTCCTCAAACATTGTGTGTCCCCTCTGGCGACTGGGTGTCTTTGGGACATTCCCATCTGTGCTCCTCAGAGCCCTCTGCTGAGGGCCAGCAGCTTCTGTCCTCACACGCTGACCTGGACCATGGGGCTGTGTCCTCTCTCCTCCCTATTCCCAGCATCTTGGCCATACGGCCGCATCATCCCCATCTGTTTGGGCATCTCAAGCCATTGCCAGAGCTCTAGTTGAGGCCAATCCTGGAGCATGGCAAAGCCTCAGGGCTCTGGTGGCACTTTTGGCCATGCCTCCACGGAGCAAGAGAGAGGCAGGCAGCAGGGCAAGGGTGGAGGTTGGCTTTGGGTCACCCGCTTCTCTGCTTGTTCAGTCACCTGCAGCTCGAGATGAAAGCCGAGAGGATAAAACCACCATCAAATGTGAGACGTCCCCCCCATCTTCACCCAGAACACTGCGGCTGGAGAAGCTGGGCCACCCTGCGCTCAGTCAGGAGGATGGGAAGAGGTACGTGGAGCACCCTTGGGTGCTCTCACAGCAGCGCTCTGTTGGTTTGAGGATTTACATGGGGCAAGCGTGGGGCTGCGGGGCGGGCTGGGGTTTGCCATGGGAATAACCTGAAGGCTTTGCTGTTCCTCTCCCTCCTCCATCCCCAGCTCGCTGGAGGAGCAGGCCAGCAACCCCAGCAGCAACAGCAGCCAGGACTCCTTGCACAAGGGCTCCAAGAGGAAGGGGATCAAATCCTCCATCGGGCGCTTGTTTGGGAAAAAGGAGAAGGGTCGTTTGATCCAGCTGAGCAGAGAAGGGGCCACGGGGCAGGGTCCGTGAGCAGCCCCATTCCCGCGCGTGCCGGGCGGGTGTCCTCGGGCACAGCTCCTCTCTGCCATCGGGGTGCTGTTGGGGTGACCAGTGGAGGAGCAGGGACACCCCTGTTGCTTTGGGGATGTTGGGGCCACTGGCTCTGGGCAGTTGGCTCCTGGAGTTTCTGCCTTGTGGCCGTTTCTGGCCCAAGCGTGGTATCACTTGTAATGCTCTGCAAGAGCTGCAGTGAGGACAGTGACCCCCCATCACTGTGTCTTATCTTTGATGTCCCCAAATCTGCTTCCCTCCCCATAGGACCTTCTTGATTTTGCAGAGCCCGTTGGTAGGAGCTGCTTTTCCACTCCTAAATCCTTCACTACTTTGATGTTGAGCATTTTGGAATGGGAGGGATGACAGACTGGGATCCCCTGGGGTTATCCAGGGACGAAGGGGGCTGTGAGGGTGGGTTGGAAGTGGAGACTGTCACCTCCCGTGGTGCGGCTGTGCATCCCCAACCCCCTGGCATGGGGGCTGTGACATTGCCCACACTAGCCCTGGGGACGTCCTGCTGGCCCAGGGGATGTCACGTTGACCTGAGGGTGTCTTGCTTGGCCAACAGTGCTGCTGACTGACATGGAGGTGGGCATGCAGGACCCTCTGGGGCTTGGCAAGTTGGGTGCTCAGGCCGAGAAGGATCGTCGCCTGCGGAAGAAGTGAGTGAACCCTCTTCCCTGCCCCAGCAAGGAAGTGTCCTGCCCGATGGCTGAGGAGCCATGAATGGGAATTGCTGGAAAGACTTCTCATCCTCACCCTCTCTCAAGCCCTGTTAGCTCCTTTAGTGCTGTGCTCCCAGCTGGTTCTCACTGCCCACGGTCTATTCCCTTTCAAGAACTACTTCCTTCCCTACAAGTGCACAATGAATCACTCTGCTTCTGTTCCCTCCAGGCATGAACTCCTGGAAGAGGCTCGGAGGAAAGGATTGCCCTTTGCTCACTGGGATGGCCCCACTGTTGTCTCCTGGCTGGAGGTAAGGCAGAGCACACCCGTGCATCATCTCCAGGCACTGATGGCTTTGCAGATGCTGCTGGTCTGTAGTGTGTTCCCCTGGCGGTGGTACAGCACCCACAGTGCCACCATGCTTGGTCCACGCACATGGTTGGTGGTCGCAGAACCTGGGGATGCAGAGCAGATCCCCAGATCCCTCACATATTCCATTGAGTTGTGGTTTGAGTCGAGCTTTGAGTTGAAATGCTCAGTGGGTGCTTTTTCCCTGAGCTGCATCCATCAGATCTAGTGATGCTGGGCTGCCCACGGGCCATCTGTGCAGCAGAAAAGGAACCCCATGAGGCTCTTCAGCTTTGACGCTAGGTTAGATCTAAGGCGGAGGTTCTTCCCTGGGAGGGTGCTGAGGCTCTGGCACAGGGTGCCCAGAGAAGCTGTGGCTGCCCCATCCCTGGCAGTGTTCAAGGCCAGGTTGGACACAGGGGCTTGGAGCAACCTGCTCTAGTGGAAGGTGTCCCTGCCCGTGGGTTGGAGCTGGAGGAGCTTTAAGGTCCTTTCCAACCCAACGCATTCCATGATTCTGTGATTCCAATAGGAGGCCCTTGATGCTGGCGGGGGAGGTGAGGGGAGGTGACCCTGGCACTCACTGGCTGTGCCCTGTTTTGGCAGCTCTGGGTGGGGATGCCGGCCTGGTACGTTGCCGCGTGCCGAGCCAACGTGAAGAGCGGAGCCATCATGTCGGCCCTGTCCGACACGGAGATCCAGCGGGAGATCGGCATCAGCAACGCTCTGCATCGCCTCAAGCTGCGTCTGGCCATCCAGGAGATGGTCTCACTCACCAGCCCCTCAGCACCACCCACCTCCCGCACGGTAAGTGCTGGCCCGTTGCCCACCAGGGGGTTGGGCAGGCATGGCCATGGAGGGGTGATGTTCCCTCATGGACCGCTCGAACCACCAGACACTCGGCCTTAGGCGCAAAGATCATTTCTGGCTGTTGAGTGTGAAGCACTTTCCTGTCCTGAGGCACCAGCAGATGCTCTTGTCCTCGCTCTCAGAGGTTGTCAGCAAGAGGCTGACCCTGCTGAGCAGCCTGCAAAGAGCAGAGCTCAGGGGCTGCCTGCCCTGGAGAGGAGAAGCCCATCCAGACAGCACGTGTGTGGCTCACAGGGCTGGTCGTGCGCAGCCGTTTCCTCGGGCATTGCAGCCTTTTCCTGGGACTATGTGAAATCCCTGGTGCAAGTGGGAGCACCTGCAGATCCCTGGATAGGACATGGAGTGGATGGAGGGATCATGTCTTGTGCTGGTTCCCAACCTCCTGAGGGTTCGTGGTGCCCCAGTCGTGCCAAGAAACATCTGTAGCAATGCAGCCAGCAGAAAGAAAGGCCCCGAGCGTGCTGTGTCCCCCTCAGATGGCCGTGGCTGGGGTCACAGCTCACAGAGACAAGCCTGCAGGCTCTGTGAGCATGACACCAAAGTATAAAGGCAGCCAAAGGGCCTTGCTGTGCTCTCTGTGCCTGCATAGACAGACCAGGCTCCTCATGGGTGGTGAGATGCCACCAGCCTGAGCTGCAAGGAGGCTGCGAGATGTCCCCAGTGCAGCTCCAAGCACAAGGGTGGCCCAATCCTCTATCAGCTGCACCGGGCTCGGCTCCAGCATGGTTGCGAATGAGGCCCTGGCTCTGTGGGGCTTTATCCTGACCTCTCTGCTCTTTTCCCTGCAGTCATCTGGAAATGTCTGGGTCACCCACGAGGAGATGGAGAACATGGCAACTTCCACCAAGACGGTGAGGCTGCGCAGCCCCGCTGCACAGCGTATCGGTTACTGCGCCGAGCTCCCGGTGTGCATTAACACACTAACCCTGGGAGAGAAGGAGATCTCTGCTGCATCTCATGTGTCAGCTCTTGGCCAGCACCGTGCAGCTGCTTAGAAACCATCTTTCAACCTTTAATAGCCAACAAGTTCTAAAACTGGCTTAAAACCCATCAGATGCATTTGCCTTTGCTGAGCCCCTGTGGGTTTCTAGGGTAGCTTGGCTGTCAGTTGTGAGTTAGAGGAAAGAAGTGAAAGACAAAACCCAAGAGTGATCTCAAAACAGATGCATGAGCTTGAGGCCTACATTGATCATTGTGCACCCAGAAAAGCCACTGTCTAAGCTCTCATTGACCTCAGCACACCCAAACATTGTCCCCACTGTCTGTGCCTAGCACTGGCTGATAGCCTGGGGTCCCTTGATGGGATGTGGCTGTGCTCCCAAAACCTCTAGCTCCTCCAGAGAGATGTAGCCACGCTCCCCTCTGTGCAGCTTAAAAGACCCCGTGTGCATGTCTCAGAGCAGGGGCAGCATTTTGGGTTTGTTGTTGTGTGAATTAGGCATTTTATTGCAGCTTTTGTCTGCTGGTTGAGTAGCACAGACCTGTAACCAGAGGGAGTCTTCTGGGGAAGGAGAGCTCAGAGTTGCAGCAGGGAGATGACACTTTCCCTTGGTAGGTTTTGTGAGGTTGAGCAGCACCAGCACAGGTTGACAAGGGAGGAAATAGCTACAAAATTGGATTGGGAAACCTCTCTGGGGGTTGGGACCTTTGAGCTGAAGCTTAGGTTTCTGTCTGCATCCATCCATCTTTGGGGACACAGGAATTATCATTTGCTACCCGCATAGGGCCATGAGGATGATTTGAGCTGGAGCACCTCCTATGTGAAGACAGGCTGAGAACATTGGGGTGTTCAGCTGGAGAAGAGAAGCTGGTGGAGACCTCAGAGCAGCTTCCAGTGTCTGAAGGGGGCTACAAGGATGCAGAGAGGGACCTTCGTCAGGGACTGGAGTGATAGGACAAGGGGTGATGGGTTCAAACTAAACCAGGGGAAGTTCAGGTTAGATCTAAGGAAGAAGTTCTTTGCTGTGAGGGTGCTGAGGCACTGACACAGGTTGCCCAAAGAAGCGGTGAATGCTCCATCCCTGGCAGTGTCCAAGGCCAAGGTGTTTCCAAACCAAACCATCCTATGATTCTATGGTGCTTCCCAGGAAAGATGTGTGACCCTGTGTGTCTGCCACTGTGCCTTTATAGCTCAGTTCATGGTGCAGAACCACCAGGCACTGACTTGACTTGTCCTTTCTATTGACATGCTGCATGTGTCACGCTTAGGACACAGAGGAAGGCAGCTGGGCACAGGTGAGGTCTCCGTGTCCCCTTCTCCGTGGCGGTACGTGGGGTGGACGTGGATGGGAGGGAGAGCTGGACACTATGGGGTGCCTGGAGATGAGCTTGGGGCATCAGTATTCACCACGTCCTTGTTGGTGTCTCAACCTGCACCCTGTGGTTGCTCCTCTGAGCCATCTTCTAAGTGCAGGTGGTCCTCCTGATGACACTGGGGACCAACGTCTTCTGCTTCAGGCAGAGTGACTTCTTTTGGGACCTCCTCTGCAAGATCCTGAGCCTGTATTAAAACCCCCACCTAAGAGTGACCAGCCACCCTGCATGGGAGTTTTCTGGCTGCACAAACATTTGGGTTTCACCTTTTTTTTAGCCCCAGGTTCAGGATATAGACAATTTTCCTGAATGGAAAAGATGAGAGGAAAGAGTCCTGATTGGAGCCATCTCTTCTGCTTTTGTCACTCTCAAATGACTTGTGGTGGATTGTATTTCATTTTCAGACCCAGAATCAGCTTGCAGTGAAAGGCAACTGATGCTTTTCTGGCCCAAACTGACCTTTTGTTGCATTTTGAAGTCATAAAGTAGATCTTTTGGTGATTTCTGAGCTTCTTAAAAACCAGTGTGGGATGCACTGAAACCTCTGTCTTGGTTGTTTCCAGAAGGAGCTGGTCATAATGCCCAGCTATCCCTACACTTGTTTTTGGCTACTGCCTTGTCTCCTTGGGGGGCATCAGTAGGACACAGACCATGGCCAACAGGACCATTCCCTTCAGCACAAAGTAGGGTTAAGCTCCTCTGGCCTGGGTTTGGTCCTCAGGACAGGGACCACTAGGCTGCAGCACTGAATTGTCACTTGTCTCCTGGAGGCTGCAGCTCCACCAAGCCCTGGTTTCTCTCTAGCTTCTCCCCTTGCTTCCCTGCAGACACTGGCCTATGGGGACATGAACCACGAGTGGATTGGGAACGAGTGGTTGCCCAGCTTGGGTCTCCCACAGTATCGCAGCTACTTCATGGAGTGTCTCGTCGATGCGCGGATGCTGGACCACCTCACCAAGAAAGACCTCAGAGTGCACTTGAAGATGGTGGACAGCTTCCACCGGTGAGTCCTCTCCTCTGGGAGGTCCCTGGGGTGCAGAGCCTGCGCAGGGAGCACAGGATGGGGCAGTGTGAGGGATTCTCCCCTGTTTTGGCCAGCTCTGGTGCTGGAGGTTGGCTCTTCTAGGCTAAACCCTGACCCATGGGGCTGTGTCCATGGACCTGCCAGGTCCTCCCTGCTCCTTCAGCCTGGAGCAATCCCCATGGGCTGGTTCTCCCTTCCCTCTCCAGCCACCAAGCATGGAGTGTCCTTATTTGGATCCAGACAGGTAGAACATGGTAGAACTGGTGGCGTTGGGAATTACCATACGAGGGAGGGACATTCCCATTTTCCAGCTGAGATCTTCCCTTTGGGTTGTGTCTGTCCTGACTCACCCCTGAACTGAAGCATCCTTCAGGCACAGGGAGGGCAAGTAGGGAAGTGGGTCCCTCCAAACCACGTGCCCCACGATGCTGAGCCCTCCTGAGGGTTGGTGTCATCTCGTGTCCTTGCAGCACGAGCCTGCAGTACGGCATCATGTGCCTGAAGAGGCTCAACTACGACCGCAAAGAGCTCGAGAGGAGGCGAGAAGAGACCCAACATGAAATCAAAGGTCAGCAGCCACATTACACCATCCAGCTCTGGAAAAGGAGATGAGAAACCTCCCAGGAGATGCCCAGGGATGGTCCTTTTCCTATCCCTTATTTTTCACACAGCATTTGCCTTGGGAAAACCCTTATTTCTGAGCAACCATGCCCCCAGTGGGGACCTCCCTGCAGTTTTCCCCAGTAGATTGCTCCAAGTGCCTTTGTGCAGCTTTACTCCATGGGGAGGGAAGATGTCAAGACAGAAAAGAGCCAATCTGGCCATCAGATCATCTCCTGCCCATTTCAGATGCTCAGGACATGGCTTGCTCAGCCTCCCCTTCCTCACTGCCTGTCCTGAGATTCCCTGCACATCTGCCTGCTGCTTGGATTACATCTCATTATTGATAATGCCCCTAATTACAGCAGCAGCCGGGGGTTCTTAGGATTAATTTTCACAGTTGGTTTCTGCCTGTTAGCTCAGCATTCAGCTTGGTTAATGGAAGTGAGCTGCTCCTGGCATTGAGCACCCGGTATTGATGCTGGCTTGGGAAGGAGAGTCCCAGGCTCAGCCTGGGGCAGTGCAAAAGAGCTCCAGGACACCATCAGGTCCCTGCACAAGCAAGAGCTGCTCTGAGCTGCCCCTGAGACATGACCTCACTCTTTTGCAGACGTGTTGGTGTGGACCAATGACCAGGTCATCCACTGGATCCAGTCCATCGGGCTCCGCGAGTATGCCAACAACCTGGTGGAGAGCGGCGTGCACGGGGCGCTCCTGGCCCTCGATGAGAACTTCGACCACAACAGCCTGGCTCTTGTGCTGCAGATCCCCACGCAGAACACCCAGGTGAGAGCAGCGACCTCAGGGCACCTCGGGGGAGGGCGTCCAGTGTGGGGCACGGCTGCGGGGGGACTCCACTGGTGCCACCAGCTCAGCTCTGTCTTCCAAAGCAGAGCGCTGGGATGGCGCATGGGCTTTTTTCCACTCATTCTTGGGGTGGGAGTTTGGGCTGGAAACTGTTTCCATCAGTGAGGAATGCTCATTTGTGGTTAATTTCAGGCTCGACAAGTGCTGGAGAGGGAGTTCAACAACCTGCTCGCCTTGGGCACAGATCGGAGGCTGGACGATGTGAGTCCCAAATCTCTCCCATGTCCGAGTCATGCTGAGAGCCTGCTCTTGTGCAGGGAACAGGAGAGGCAGGACCTCTACTCACTCCATCCTTGTCCAGGGGTGTCAGATAGTGTATCATGGACTCTTTAGAGCAGTTGCATGAGCATTATCACTGGAATAAGCTAAAACTATTAGACAAGGCCCCAGGGAATGTGTTGCCAGGCTGTAAAGGCAGGCGAGGAAGAGTCTTGTGCATCATTTCAAGCTTCATGCTCAGAGAGCTGAATTTCAGGTAGCCTGACCTGGCTTTCCTTGCCTGCTGCTTTAATATTGCCTTTTAGAGCCACAGATGTTCTGAGCATGACACATCTGCAGCGGGTGAAGCTGGTGGGTTAGAGAAGCCAGAAAACTGTTCATATTGAGTCACTAAAGGTGGGAATTCATCTACCTCTCTCCTACGTGTAGCTTTCCTCCATGAGATATGAGAGCAGAGCTAGTCAGGGCTCTCTTTAGAGCATGATCTTTAGAGCAGATGCTTCCAGATGCCATTATCTGACCAAGGTCGGATGCATCTCTTGGCATCTTCACTGGGGTTGTGTGTTGGTGTCTCCAAGGCACCTTTGCAGGCAGGACAGAGAGAAAGGCAAGCTGGAAAGGCTTAAAGTCCATGTCATGGCATCCCGGCGAGGTCTCTGATGTCCTTGGCCCGATTCACTCACACACTTCTGCACTGTTTGAGTCGGTCTCCGTGTACAGGCACCTTCTACCTTGTTGGGCAGAAGGAGGTACCTCAGGAGGTGCTGTTGGGTCCGTAACGGGCTCTTCCCCTGCAGGGTGATGACAAGACCTTCCGCCGCACCCCATCCTGGCGGAAGCGCTTCCGCCCGCGGGACGTCCACAGCATCAACATGCTCAGCGGCTCCGCTGAGACCCTGCCCGCCGGCTTCCGCGTCACCAGCCTGGTGCCGCTGCCCCCTCCAGCTGCCCCTGCCAAGAAGATGCCCCCAGAAGGTAGGTTCCTCCCCCTCCACATCACACCATGGGGTGAATATAGAATCATCAACTCACAGAACCAACCAGGTTGGAAAAAGACCTTCAAGTCCAACCATTCCTCAGCACTACCAAGGCCACCACTAACCCCTGGCACTGAGGGTCTTGGCTACACAGTGTGTGGACGCTTTGGGGTTGGTGTGCCACCAGGAGAGGAGAGGGACAGAGTTGCTGATGCTGATGCTGAATCTGTCTGGTCCTTGAGCTATAGATGGTTTTTCAGGAGGGTTGCTTCAGTCTCTGGTCCACCATGACAAGGGAGAAGGCTGGACTGGGAATGAAACGGGAATGCCCATGGAACTAGATGATCTTAAGGTCCTTTCCAACCCTAACTATTGTATGATTCCATGTGTGTCACTCACCCTGGGTTGGGCATCCAGGTCAGAGCCTGCTGGGGTAGCACTGGGGGCTGTCAGGAGTCAGTCTTGTCCATCCTGCCTTTTGGAAACCAACCCCAAAGGAGCTGAATTAACCAGCTCAATTCAGTCCAAGCGCTGCTGAGCACCCACTTTCCCGGGGCTGGTGGGCCCTGCTTTGACACGCCTGCTGCCTGTGCTGGCTGTGGTGTGTTTTAGCTGTCCCAGGCTCTGCCCAACCACCACACAACTCCTTTCTACCAGGTATCTTGGTCCCTTCCAAAGATGTAGGAAGGCACAAGCTCCAGCCAGGTCACCCCATTGTGTCCCCTGGGCCAGGCACCCTGGTCCCACTGTCCCAAGGCACCTGCCAGTGGTGCAGAACAGGCTTCAGCAGGCTCAGCAGTGAATGTGAATGAGAATTAGAGGGTTACCCTTTCACCTCCCAGCTCCAGCCCCTGGGCTCAGCTCTCCTCCTGTCTCCAGATTTGCTCAAATCTCAGTTTTCCATCCAGTGGTTTGACCTTTTCCACCCCATTTCTGGAAGCTGCAATTCCCACCTAGCAGAGGGCAGTGAGACCTGGGACAAAACCCAGGTCTGACAGGACCCAGCCATGGGAAGTTCACTGCTTGTTGCCCAAAAGCTGGGATGGCAAATAGCAGCTTCCCGAATACCCTGGAGCCTTGGGAGCACCAGAGGTGGCCAAATGTGCCTCTTCCTTTGACCCTCATCTTCCTGTGGCTTCAATGCACAGATGCTGCCTAATAAAGGTGGGAAGCTGAGGGCTAATTGGGGCAGTCACTAATTGCAAGCTCTGCTCTTGACTCACTTCCAGTTGGTGCCTCTGGGTCGCCAAGGCTGGAGACCTCCACGGTCCGGACGTATTCAAAAAAACCAGCCCGGCCCTGGGTAAGTGGATTGAGGCCTCGGAGCTGGATGGGGCCCAAGAGGAGAGCACGAGGCCTCTGCCCAGCAGCACCCAGGCAGCGTGTCTGCCTTCGCTAAGGTTTGCCTTGCCATGGAGGACCACGGAGACCTCGGTGGTGGGGGACAGCCTGGGGCTCACAGGACACTGAGATGGTGCAAAAGAGATGTCCAGCATCTCACCCACATATGGTTTGGCCAGTCCCTGGACAGGCAGCTCCACTGGGGACCCCAGGATGCCATCCTAGATGTGAGGGTCCAACTGGGGTGACGGAGGGATAGGCAAGCACTTCAGAGAGGCTCCTGGGATCCTGCTGTACCCTGGGACATGGTTGCCCTGTACCAGGAGGATTCATTATTGACTCCACGTGGCTTTGTTGACTTGCGGGTGCAGAGGTGGAGGTGAGCTCCCATCCTCACATGGCCTTTCCCACTCTGTTTCTCAGCACATCCCCACTCTCCGTACGGCCACGTGCTGGCTGCCTTCAGGACAACAGCCCAGCATGTTCCTTGGCCCAACAGGCGCTGCAGTCTCGCTGCTGTGGACCAAAAAGGATGCTCTCCCTTCTGCTTGTGCACCCCACCGCCTCCCCCAGTTCCCCATGGCTCCTGCCTGTGGCTTGTTGCCCACCTCTCCCCGCACTGGCTGCGGATGCGCTCGCTGGGTGCCTGCTCCGTCGCTGGCAGAAGCTGGTGCAATCCAGGGGAGCAGCAGAGACACCCCAAAAGTGGGCTGAGATCTTTGGAAACCTTTCTCCTGCCTGGTTCATGTTGCCAATACACCGGGGGCTGCTGCACTGACCTGCCCGAGCCCTGGACATCAGGGATGCTGCTGCCCACAGGACTTGAAGCCAAGGAAGATTCAGGCTTGTGAAATTCCTCACGCTGCCGGGCACGGAGCTGCCCCAATGGGGACTGGGGCCAGTGCCAGGGTTGGTGCTGCATGGGATGGAGCAGGGACCAGCCATCGTCGGGGACAAGGGGGTGACTGTCTGCCTAGAGGTGGGCAGCCGGGGTGCTACAGTTTGGGGTGCTGCCAGATGCCACATGGGGGGAGGCTGCATGGGGAAGGGCTGGAATCGCCCCATAGGGCTCACTGCTGGCTGGGGCAGTGCTCAGCACCCATGGGAGAAGGAGCACAACGGGGGCACCCACCACCCCGGGACATGCCCATCCTTTCCCCTCCGGGTACAGAGGAGGTGCTCTTCCCCCCCTGCCTCCAGGCTACGGGCAGGGATCTATCCAGGAGGCTCCAACTCTTCCCATTTCTTCCCCGTAGGGTAGGATCTCTTCGTCTCCTCATGCCACGTTTGCCTTGTGTGGCCCCTATTTCTGATGTGATATTTATTGATGGCTGGAATGACCTTATACTTATCATGTGCTGTCTGGAAGTGCAATACCTGAGAGGCTCAACAGTCACCATGTCTTTTCGGTGTATTATTTGCCTAATACAGTATTAAATATTTTTTTAAGTTGAAGAGTCAGTGAGCCCTTTATATCGAGGCCCTATTTCTTTCGTCATATTATTGGTACTGCATGGACTCCAAACCCTGGATCGGGTCAGGAAAGGATGTATGTGTGTTCCAATAAACAGGATTTTAAAGCAGTGCTGGCTTGAGCCTTCTTTCTAGAGCCCAAATTAAGAGTAGGATTAATCTTTAGCTTCCCCAAGAGTTCCTGGGGTGCAGGGCTGAGCTCCACTGAAATCACTGCTTTCTGCAGGGCTGATGTAAGTGTGCGACGTCCAGTTCCCACCACTGAGCGACCACACTGAGATCCAGCTGATACAGAGGATCATAGAATCCCAGCCTGGTTTGGGTTGAAGGGAGCTTAGAGCTCCTCCAGCTCCAACCCCTGCCCCGGGCAGGACACCTTCCACTAGAGCAGATTGCTCCAAGCCCCTGTGTCCAACCTGGCCTTGAGCACTGCCAGGGATGGGGCAGCCACAGCTTCTCTGGGCACACTGTGCCAGCGTCTCAGCACCCTCCCAGGGAAGAGCTTCTGCCTCAGAGCTCATCTCAGTCTCCCCTCTGGCAGGTTCAAGCCATTCCCCTTGGCCTGTCCCTCCATCCCTTGTCCAAAGCCCCTCTCCAGGTTTCCTGGAGCCCCTTTAGGCCCTGGAGCTGCTCTAAGGTGTCCCCTTCAGGAGCCTTCTCTTCTCCAGCTGCCCCAGCCCAGCTCTCTCAGCCTGGCTCCAGAGCAGAGCTGCTCCAGCCCTCGCAGCAGCTCCGGGGCCTCCTCTGGCCTCGCTCCAGCAGCTCCACGTCCCTCTTGTGTTGTGGCTTCCAGAGTTGAATGCAGTACTCGAGGCGAGCTGCAGTTCTGCAGTGAAGGAAGCCCTGAGCAGTCAAACAAGAATGCCTTTATTTAAAAAAAACCATCCAAATAAGTTAGCAAAAATAGTCATTAAAAAACCCCAAAACAAGAAATGGCAACTCCACACAGCACTGGTAGAAAAGCCGCCTCAGTGCTGAGCCCAGAGAGACACCAGCCCCGGAGAGACATTGGTCGAAGAGCATCTTGGAAGGAAATCAGCAAGCGAACCCAGCACACGTGTTGGCCCCCAAAACCCAATGGCCCTGGATGGGTCCCTTGTGTGACCCGGGGCCGTGGCACTGCCCATATCCCACCTCTCCCTGGTGTTTTCTCAGCTGGCCGAGCAGGAGCGTTTCACCGGGAATGGGAAAGAAGGTGAGTGGTCTCAGTGGTGCAGTCCATGATGCCGGAGGGGTAAATATGGTTTCCAGTGGCTGGAACCTTCTGGCATCTTATTCCCACCCCATTACCAGCTCGAAGAGCCGCCAGGGTTGGTGACAGCTCAGTTTTGGACCTGCTCCTCCTGGAACGTCACGGCCACGTCCTCCACAGCAATGCTCTCCACAATGGAGGAGAGGGAGTGGAGGTTGCGGTCCTCTGCTGTGTCATCAGCCAGGAGGTGATCTGTGGAGAGCAAGGGGATGATGGTTCTGTGGGGATGAGGACTCTGCTGGGGACAGCTCCTGGCTCCACACAGGGTGGATCCAGTGATCTCCCAACAACCAGAGTGAGCTGGAAACCGCTCCCAGGTCCCACCATGGGGGATGATGAGACCTTGCACTGAAGAGGGCAACAGGGAGTGAAACCTCTGGACACTTTCTGAGGTTTTATTCCCCATTGGAAAATGAAACTTAAGTTTCTGCTTTCTGGAGGAATAAACATGTGGATTTGGATGGGGATCACTGGAATAACGGGGAAAACGATCGGCAGCTGCAGAGGGGACATGGGGAGGGAAAGGGAGTCTGAGACGGAGATGCTCAGTGCACAGCAATGCCCAGCACTGCAGCTGGCAAAGATAAGCCAAGGGATGGAGATGGGTGAACCCTTGATGGGGCACCCAGGCTGCTGCAGTGTCTCACCCCCTAAGAAAACATTTCCTGGTGAAATCAGACAGTGGGAGAAGCCTGAACTCACTCAGCATCCAGCCAAAGAGGTGCTGGAGGATTTATGAGTCTGGGGGGAGCTCATCTCTGCAACAGTGGGGTGGGAAGAGAAGGACAAAGCTCCTTTTATCCCATCCTCCGATCATCTCCTGCTTGGGGGGGGCTGGCTCAGCAATGCTCTGCTCCAGGGTCGTGGGTCCCCCACTGCTGCCCCCCATTGCAGAGCCCAGTGAGGTGGGGAGGACCTGGGTGAGGTGGGGAGGACCTTACCCGTGGGGTTGGTGCCAAATTCCAACTGGCTGCTCCACTCGGGGCTGCCGGATGAACTGCCAGACCCACACTCGCTGCCCACCTGCAGGGAGCCAAGATGTTGACCATGGGTCTCACTTCTCCAGCCCAGCCAAACCTCCCCAACCACCCCAAAAGCACCCCGGGGAGCCCAATGCCCTGTGGAGATGGGGACATCCCTCCCCATCTGCAAAGGGGCTGGAGGAGTCGACATCATTCGGCATCCCCATGACCCATTGGGAGGTGCTTCGTTAAAGGTTGCAAAAAGTCCTTTTTGGGCTCTGGACACAGGAGGAATGGGGCCATCCTCTCACTGCAGGTTAAAAAGGTGTCTCTTCACCCAGTGATGATGAGAAAGGGCTGGAGATGGATGAACAGCCTTGGGAAAAACAGCATCCCAAGGGGATTCCTGGGGAATACCTTTGGGCAGTTTGATGTGTGGGTTTGAAGCTAAAGGGCTGTTTCAGAGGGAAGAGCTGACAGCCCAAAAACTGAGCCTGTTACTCAGCAAAGCTATGGATTCACTTGCTTTCTGTGTGTGTGTTTACCTGGAAGGATGCTGGCTCACGTTAAACCCCAGGGATGCAACTGTTTGGACCAGCCTTGAAATAGCACTTTGGGTCTATAAGCTCAGGGCAGCACCAGCTGATGAATGAACACTTGGATTTACTTCCCACCAAAGGAGGGCTCGGAGCAGCAGTGACATGGACACTACTCAGCGAGGGTTTGGGCACATTTGCAGGGGCAGCCACAAATCCAGGGAGTCAAACCCAAATGCACACATTGGGTTTCTACTGGGAAGTCCCAAGAATATATAGGATGGAGCTAAAAAGCTTTTTCAGTTGTTTAATCAGCTGTAAATGTTGGGCTGCCCGGCTGCTGGTTTGTGCTTAAATCTGTTCATCTGAAAGGAGGTGAGTCTCTGTGAATCCCTCTTTTCTGTGCCTCATAAAGTCTATATCTGCATCTATATGTATATCTTTATCTGCATCTATACGTATATCTATATCTTGCATCTATATCTATATCTATATCTATATCTATATCTATATCTATATGTATCCATACCTATGTCTATATAACTATGTAACTCTAAATCTATATCTATATAACTATATCTATCTATATCTAATCCATATGTCTATACCTACATACCTATCTCTGTATCTCTATCTATACTTATATCTCTATATATCTGTATCTTTATCTCTGTCTCTATCTCTATATCTGTATATCTTTATCTATATATGTCTATATCCATATCTATGTATCCATATCTATGTATCCATATCTATGTCTATATAACTATGTATCTCTAAATCTGTATCTATATAACTATAATCTATCTCTATCTAATCCATATATCTATATCTACATACCTATCTCTGTATCTATATCTATACTTATATCTCTATCTATATATGTCTATCTATATCTATAGCTATGTCTATATCTCTATCTATAGCTATATGTACATCTACATGCCTATCTCTGTATCTCTACCTATATATCTGTATCCGTATCTCTATCTCTCTCTCTATCTCTATATCTCTATCTCTGTCTCTATATCATTTATATCTATATCTATATCTATATCATCTATATCTATATCTTTACCTATAACTATAGCTATAGCTATAGCTGTATCTATATCATCTATATCTACATACCTCTCTCTGTATCTCTGTCTCTACCTGTATCTGTTCTATATATTGATAGCTAATCCATATAACTATATACACCTATAACAGTATATCTATAACTGTACCTCTGCCTGTATCACCCGGAGCTGCAG
>NW_009911943.1:15727-15930 GCF_000696875.1 Nestor notabilis
GGGAGCACCCAGCCCTGTGGAGCGTGGCGGGAGGCAGCGGGTGCTGATGCCCCCATGGCCTTTGGTCAGAGGCTTTGTGGGTTGTGTCACCCCTTGACTTAACAGGGAGAAACCCAGAGTGTGAGTCTTTCTGCGAGCAGGGGGAGGAGTCATCTGATTTTATTGTACTTCACTATTTTATTTTATATTATTTTGTTTTATTT
>NW_009911944.1:0-272 GCF_000696875.1 Nestor notabilis
TGTGCTTTGCCCTGCTCATGGCTTGTGGAGAGACACAGGGGAGAGCAGAGGGATCCTGCAGGCCACTGACATGTCTGGGCTGCTCCTGAAAGCGGCAGACGGGAGGCTTTGCCTGCCAGGACTGTCCTCTGGCCTGGGCCATGTCACGGAGGGAGGAGGCGCCTCCTGGCAGGGCTCCCTGCACACCAGGGCTCTGTCCCTTCTGGGCACCTCTGCTCCACAGGTCTGTGCCCAGCTGCCCAAGGCAGAGGCAGCGCTCCCAGCCCCAGGGA
>NW_009911944.1:453-4807 GCF_000696875.1 Nestor notabilis
GCCACATGCAAAGATGGTGAGCCTGGCTGCTGCAGGACTGGCCCGGGCACCATGTGGTGGACGAGGCACCCCTGCTGACAGAGTGCTCTGAGCCTGCGCTGCTGCTTTGGCCATGGGGGATGTGCTGCTGTCCCAGCCCCACACCTTGGAGAAGGCCTTGAGGGTGCTGAGCAGCCAGCTCCAGGACTGGCGGCTGCCCATTCAGTGCCAGCACAGAGGAGGCCTGCATCAAGCACTTGGCTGTGAGTAACCAGAGCAGTCCTTGCTCACACTCAGGGCTGTGCCTGCCTCTCCAGGAAAACAGGCATGGACCTCTCCCTTGCCATCTGCCCCGAAACTGCCACCTCCTCCAGGACACGGGGACACAGCCCCTTAGGGCCAGCCCAGCACCAGGTTCCCCAGTGCCCGCCATGCAGGGCCACGCCACGCTGCTTGGGAGCAGGTGCACAAAGCCCGGGCAGCCCCTTGTCTGCCCAGGCAGTGCTCTGCTTGCCCCCTGCCTGTGTCCCCTTGCCCCGCTCTGCAGACTGGAGACCTGGGGCAGGGGCAGAGACCCCAGTGGCCTCTGCACAGGCTGTGTGGGCTGCAAGGTTGGGCACAGGAGGCATCGTCGCTTCCTTTGTGGCAGCTCTTGCTTTTTGATAGCTTCTCAGAGGTGTGTTAGCTGTTGATGCTCAGAGCACACATGGAGTCGGCACAGACAAGTGTGTGGTGTGCGGCGAGTGGGAGAGGGAAGCCAGGCCAACCTCCTGCCTGCAGGAGAGGGTCTCCAAACACCTGCTGGTCTCTGCAGGACAGGATCCATCCTTCCCTTGCTCCCTGGGCTCCCTTCACTGCTGGTATCTCTGCTCAGCATGCCCACAGCATTGAGACATCAAACCCGAGCCAAAAGCTCCTGTACCGTGCAGAAGGGTTAACAGTCTGCCCGCTCCCTCTCTGCTTCGGGGCGCTTTGTTCATTGGAGTATTAAATTCCACAGCTGTAAATAATCGGCAGCAGGAGAGATTATCAAGGCCTTGGGAAGAAGCAGCTTTTATTAATAAGATCAGCTCTCCCTGCAAAGCATCACGTAGTCGCTCTCCACCCTTTCCTCTCTGTCTCGCCAGGCATTGCCGAGGATATTGGCATAGCCTCCCCACCTCCGTCCCATGTCACCCATCCTCCCGCCATACTCCCTTCATCTCGCTGGTGCTGATCGGCAAATATGGCTCTTCAGAGCGACTGGTGGCGTGGGCTAGAAATGCTCCCCGCTTCGCCTCAGATACAGCTGTGGTTTCATGTGGCCAGGCTGCCGCTGGCTGAAGTGGGGAGGTGTGGGACACATTCTTGCTGTGACAGGAGCATGGTGCTGCTCATACTCACGACACCTGCCTCTGTGCCGGGCTGGAGGCTGTACCACCTCCGACTCCTCCAGGGGTATGGCTGTGGGCAGGGCCCGGCTGTTTCTTTCCACGTCTGTCCTGGGAGCAGAAAACAGGCCTGGTGGGTGTTTGGAAGGAGGCACATTCCTGGTGATTTGGAACCACATGGTTTGGTGTGTGGGAGCTTTTTTCCAGAGCATCACAGGAACCTTGGGTGAAGGCAGGAGGATGGCAGCTACCCAGGGTGGAACAGGCTCTATGTGGGAGGCCAGCCTGAGAAAGACTCTTTAGGATGGACACCAGGGCTTGGCCCTCTGTCAGTCCTCCCAGTCCCTGTGGATCCTGCACTTCAATATGAGGAAACATCCCCTTGCCTAATGCCTTCCTTCTCAAGCCCTGGTCCCACTTGCAATTTGTTTCTGGTCCTCTTAGTACATCCCTGGCAGTGACGGAATCCCTCTGCCAACAGAGCTGAAAGCATGGTAGGGTTTGCAGCTCAGTGAGCGGTGACATCAGACCTAGTGGTTGTTCCTACCTCCAGGAGATGGCTGTGGCTGCGGTGGCTCCCCAGCATGCTGCAATAAGCCACCTGGTACAGGGCTCTCCTGAGCTTTTAGCTTTCAATTCTATCAATCAGAGACGGAGAGCCAGCATGAGGCCCCTGTACCCCCAAACATCCATAATCAGCACACAGACATCGTCCTCTTCTGCCAGGAGATGGATTGGTATTAGGAAGGAGCAAATGCTCTGGGTTTGGGGGAGCACCCCAGTTTGCAGTGGATTTTCAGGGCACTATAAGCATTGCCAGGAGCACCAGCCTCATGGTAAGGCTTGTGAGAAGTGAGCACCAGCTCATCCTGCTGCCTCCTGCTTTCTTTGCAAAGCCGTTGAGCCCAGAGCTAACCACGAGCAGAGACGTCTTCCCCGGTGTCACTCACCCAGCCTACTCCTCCTCCATATATCCCCAAAGAAGCCTGTGCCCTGCTGACCAGAGCATCACTTTTAATTAAAATGGTTCCCCTGTGATATGCTGTCTGAACGTCTCCAGTTCTCTCCGCTGGGCTCCAGCCAGAGGGACGTGCTGGGGCAGAGTATCACATTGAAATCTCTCCGACTGCAGCCAGTTTAGAGAAATTGAAGTCAGAGCAGTGAAAACAGCTCATAGCCACAGTGTCCTCCTGCCAACAGGCTCTACAGCAAGGGTGAGCTCTGCCCCAAGAAGGCCTGGGAATGAGAAATGGTCTCTTTTCTTTCAGAGGTGTGCAGAGCTGGGGATGCCCAGGGGAGGCTATGAATGTATCATAGAATGGTTTGGGTTAGAAGGGACCTTAAAGACCATCCAGTTCTAACCCCCTGCCATGGGCAGGGACACCTTCCACTAGACCAGGTTGCTCCAAGCCCCGTTCATCCCTGGTCAACTGCCAGGGATGGAGCATTTACAGCTTCTCTGGACAACCTATTCCAGGGCCTCACCACCCTCATAGTGAAGAATTTTTTCCTAATGTCTAATCTGAATCTCCTCTCTTCCAGTTTAAAACCATTCTCCCTTGTCCTGTCACTACATGCCCTTTTAAAAAGTCCCTCTCCAGTTTTCAGGTAGGTCCTCTTTAGGTATTGGAAGACTGTTACAGGGTCCCTCTGGAGCCTTCTCTTCTCGAGGCGGAACAAGCCCAAGTCTCTTGGCCTGCCTTCATAGCAGAGGTGCTTTTGTGTGAATATATCTGCAGGAGAACCAAGCTGGTGGCCATGCTCAGCACTTGGTGGGATTTGGATGTCTCTCTCCAAGGCTCCCAGATGAGTAAGGGTGGGACATCCATTGGGGTTTATAAAATGCAGAAGGGAAGCAGGTAAGTGAGGGTATCCAAAGGCTCCCCTTCTAAATGGAGACAAGCTTTTCTATGAAGGTTCAAGGGCTTCACTTGGGTATCTGGGCAAGCACTTGGAGCGCAGGCTGCCTGCTCCAAGGTGGCTTGGTCTCAAAGCCCACTCAGCAAACGCCTCTCCCTGCCCCCATTTTCCCAGCAGCTTCTCCAAAGATGAAGGCAGGCTTCAGCTGTGTCTGCAGGAGGGGATGCTGAGGGTCAGTAATTCCCCTGGGGCACCAGGTGGAGACATTTCTTCAGCTTCCCTGGGATGGATGAGTGCAATCTCCATCCCCGGCTGCAGCTGGAGCTTCCCTGGGCTGGGGGTCCTGCAGCGTTGTAGTTGCAGGTGGTTCCTCAGATATACTGTAGGGTCAGCTCTGAGCAATAGGAACTGCTGTGGTGTTTCAACTGTTGCAGGAGTGTGTCTCTCACCCTGACCTGTGTGGGACATGTGCCATACAGGGCCACTCTGACCCTCACCCCTCACAGGTGGGCACAGCAAATGGGCACCCCAGGGGATTGGTGGGGTGCAGATGATCAGGCTTTACTCGTGTGCAGTCCCTGCATAGAATCCAACCTTTGTGCTTTGGGAAGTGGAAATTCAGCCTTCTAGCAAGAGGTGAGCAAAGCCCTGGAAGGGCTGGGGAAAGGCTCTACTGTGCAATGGGAAGGACTGTCTCAGGGGCTTGAAACCCATATGGCTGTTCTTAGGGGCCTCTCATCTGCTGAGGCATTCTAATAGCAGTTCCCTGTTGGTTTGTGCTGCCCATAGATCAAGAAGTCTTGTGTGCTCACATGAGGCTGTGGCATCAGCTAGCAGTAAACTGAAATTCTTTTCCTCCTGGACATGCTGTGCTCAATCCGTGGGCACCTATGGAAACTGCCGGGACACTCGTGTGCCGCTTTATGAAAATATGCAGTATTTTATCCCTGGATGGCGGGTGGCAGGAGTCAGGCATCTGCTGGCTTGGCGACTTCTCCCCGCTCCGGCTACCTAAGAGCGGGAAACCTCCGGCTCCTCTGAGAGCCAGTCGTGGCGATACCCTGCGTGCCCAGCGCCACGCAGCCTTGCGGGGGCTCGGTCCCCGTCCCGGTGCCCTCCGGCCCGCTCCCTGCCCACGTCCCTGC
>NW_009911945.1:0-548 GCF_000696875.1 Nestor notabilis
GCAGAGGAGCAGCACAACACCCAGCCCTCTGTAGCCACTCGCTTCACACGCACCAGGCGGAGGGCTGCTGCAGCCGCCCCAACAGACTCTGATGCACCATCTCCACCAAAGCGCAGGCATAGATAGACAAGAAGAGCCACAGAGTAGAGATAGGTTATAGGTTAGTTTAGGAGTAAGTTACTGTTCTTGTAGGTGTTTCAATAGGTTATAGGTTAGTATAGGAGGAAATAACTTTGGAGGTGTTTCAATAGGTTATAGGTTAGTATAGGAGTAAGTAACTGTTCTTGGAGGTGTTTCAGTAGGTTATAGGTTAGTGTAGGAGTAAGTAGCTGTGTTGTTTGTTCTTCTCTAGATTAAGTTTTTCTTAGAATCATAGAATTATAGGATAGTTGTAGTTATATTATATTCTAATTATAGGATAGTTAGGGTTGGAAAGGATCTAAAGAGCATCTAGTTCCAAGCTCTGCCGTGGGCAGGGACACTTCACACTAGACCATGTCTCCCAAGGCTCTGTCCCGCCTGGCCTTGAACACTGCCAGGGATGGGGC
>NW_009911945.1:623-880 GCF_000696875.1 Nestor notabilis
GATCTTCCCTTGTTTCAGTTCAAACCCATCACCCCTTGTCCTGTCGCTACAGTCCCTGATGAAGAGTCCCGCTCTGGCACCCTTGGAGGCCCCTTCACATACTGAAAGCTGCTCTGAATGAACATTTCTTATCTAAATGATACCATTTCTCTGCAATAAAAGCTGCCGTGTGCTGTCTCTGCGGTCTCACAGTCACTGTCTCCACACCCGGGGTGGGGGGTTGCCATTTATGGCCATTGCTCCTTGTCCTGTCACTG
>NW_009911946.1:0-4958 GCF_000696875.1 Nestor notabilis
GGCCTCCCCCTCCGGCGGGCCGTGTCACTGTTGCGACATCCCTGCGAGGAACGAGCTCTTCGTTTAAGCGAGCAGGTAGTGAATCCCTTGTGTAAACGAAGCGAAGAAGGAGCAACCACATATAGGCAGCTCTAGTCTCTGAAATAACTCAAAAGAGCTAAAGTGCGGTATGTGTTACCGATGATTTCACAAGTCATCAAAATTGATGGTAGGTACTGACAGGCTTTAGAATAAAGGTTATGGCAACATCATTTCTTTACATTTCTTTACTGTGAGGGTGGTGAGGCACTTGAATGGGTTGCCCAAGGAAGCTGAGAATGGCAGTGTTCAAGGCCAGGCTGGACGGAGTCTTGAGCAGCATGGTCTGGTGTGAGGCATGCTTGCCCATGGCAGGGGGGGTGGAACTACGTGATCCAACCCGGACCATTCTGTGATTCAGTGTTCTATGATCATTGCATGGCTACATGTGATTAGACAGAAAGCAGTTGCTCCTAGCTGTAACTGTACCCTGAAATTCGTGGTGTCCACAGTGTTCTTGTGAACTAAATATATTTTATTGCATATGATGCAGTCCTGGTTACTTCCCTGGCTGGGATGACCTTTAACAGCAGCTCCTTTGCATCTGACTCAGCATTACAAGTAGACTCTATGTCTTTTCAAATGTCTTGTCACTCGTTGGTGTGCCAGAAAATACAAACCAGTCTTCTGAAGGTTGAGGGATTTTTGTGTCTTATCTTCACCTAAGTCAAATTTAAATGTACATAGCACATTGTGCTTTCAAGCTGTCATTGTTTTGGGGGAAGACACCTTGCAAATAATTGAAAACAAACTTGTTTAACTGCTGAAATGCCTTTTCTTCTTTCAAGTAGCTGTTTTATTAAAGACAGGTGAGAAGATGGAGATTAATACCTAGTCCATAACCCTGGTAAAAGGTTTGTCCTGTGATTTCATTTTTTCTTGTCTAATGGAATCATAAAATAGAATAAAAAGGGATCTCTGAAGGTTATGTAGTCCAGCTCAAAGCAAGGCTAATGCCCTGAGACCATGGTGCTCAGGGTTTGGAACACTGGCGTCTGAAAATCTTCATGGACTGAAATTCTGCAGCCTCTTTAGACAGCCCGTTGTTGTTCTTATCTGCAATCACAGAGAAGGATTTTTTTCTCATGTTTGGAATCACAAGTTTCCCATGATGTCATGTGTGACTGTTTTCATCTTGTTGTTTATTTTCATCTTGTCCTGTGTACCTCTTAGGAGGGTCCAGTTCTCTTCAACCTCCAAACAGATAACTGAAGATAGCAAGCTGATGTGCCCACTTTGCCTTCATCTCTCAAGAACAAGCACAAAAACCCCAGACCCCTGAGCGTCCTCCTATGATATGTATTCCAACCCCTTTGCTTTCCTTTTTGTTGTTAGCCATATCCATCTGAGGTTGTGGGGGACTTTTGGGACAGGCATGGCATAGCATGAAGGGGTGCTGCTGCTTTAAAATTAATAATCAGTAGTAACAGTGCCAGGTAACATTAAGAAATGGTCCTTAACAAGATGTGCAAGAGTTTTAGTTCTCAGTTGCAGACAGAAAGAAATCCTGTACCTAAATTTAAAATACAGCAATATTTTAAAGGTTAGCACCTGTACTGAGATTCCCTTTTTTGACAAGTATAAATACATTGCTGTGTAGCATTTCACCATTCCAACAAGAAAATTTTGCTATTCTGATGTGCCTAAGGGATAAAAGTGACATAAGGTAATTAACACCAGAGGATGCAGGAAAGCAGCATGACTCTTACTTTGCTTATGCTGGAATATGGAGAAATTACAGGCCCTGCTAAATTCTGCATGAGCAATTCTCAAACTGAAAAGGGATCTGTGGAATTGGATCATGTTTTGCAGGGGTGCATGAAGCTCTGTGGGAGCTTACTCTGGTCTTTTGGTTTCTGTTTCTCTCCTCACAGTAAGGTCCCTCTAAAATTTTGGGTTTTTTTGGTTTTTTTTTTTTTTTTTTGGTTATACCTGTAAGTTGAAGGACTGAGGAGGACAGCAAATAAAACATAAAACTATTCTAGAAAAGGGTATCTAATAAAAATGCTAAAAACCCCTGAATTCCATCTAAGTTTTCATAATCCTCTGCATTTTCTCTTATTCAAAACCATACTTTTAAATGTGGCAGTTTGCTGTGCTAAACAAATGTTTTCAGCATACTGCAATGTGCCAAGTAAATTCCTTTTAGCAGCAGTGTGCGTTTACTGTCCTGTGCTTTAATTTATATGGAGCAAGCGAAGAAAAGATGAACTGGAAAGGCAAACAGACATGAAAGTAGGGTACTGTACTAGAAAATAGCAATGCTCTTCCAGCATAATACAAAGAACACATACTATTGGGTAGAGCTCCTTCCTGTTCTCAGCAAAGCCTGAAACTAAGAGCAAGTAAGGAATACTGTAACCTGAAGAACTAGCCTAGGGGGAAAGGTTAAAGGAGGATCCTGTGGCCTACTCAAGGAGCTTCTGCTGGAAATGAAGCAGAAAAATGCAGCAGGACTTTTGGTGGAGGACCAAGAGATGAGTTCCTTTCTGCCTTGCAAGTTTTGAAAGCAGGGGTGTCCTAGGCGTCAGAACCAAAGTGTATGCAGCAGTGGCCGGTTTGTCCAGGCTACCCTGCCTCTAGCTGTCAATATCACGAAATACAGGAGTAGACCTCTGAAAGTCACAGGCTACAGGACACACCTAGGCTGGAGAGGAATTGTACCCATCGACCGCATGCACACTGGCAGGCTACGTGTTCTGCCCACTGAGGGTTGCATTCTGAAAGGAATGAAAAAAACCCGGCATTTAACAGGGCAGTTTCCTTTTTACTGTCTTCCATTCTTCATTTTCCCTTTTTTACTTTTTTTTTTTTTTGACTAGCTTTATTTTCCAGTTAATGCAAATTAGTTTCTTTGCTTCTCCACTTGATGTTTTAACCTATGTAGTCTTGATTTTAGGATCAGAATGGCCTAGGGACTAGATGTGCTCACTGACAACTTGATCTGTTTTCCGAACTGTATGACTTTTCACCCTGAGCTGTGGTCCGCTCCTGTATCATCCCTCCAGAGTTAAAGGCTAGCCTCTGGCTTTAGCACAGATGCATACTTCCTCCAACAATCTGCTTAACTTGGAGTTTGAGTGGATGATGATGCCCAAAGGATGTGTAAACGTGTTACCTGGATCAGCTGGTTAAGCCTGTTTGAGTTCAGCATTGCCCTAAGTAATCCCATGCAGTCATGCCCTATAGTGTGAGCTGTGCTTTACTGTATACTTGTGCTGTATGAACAACAGTGTACTTGTTATTGCGATTAATGATTACTTGTAAAGCTGTAACTCAGAAAATCATTTGAGTAAACTGCCGATTTAGGAAAAGCCTAATGCAGATTTCTCTGTGCAGGCTTTTCACAGCTCTCTACATAAAAAAACCACATGATCACCGATTCCTCGTTTTCCACAGGTTTCCGCCTCCTCTGCAGGGTTCAGAGAACCTCACCAGGGTTTACTTAGTTACCATACTTCCTGCAAATCTTCTCTTGAATGCATCTTACAATTTCTTGTGCATCACTACATGCGTGGTCCTGTGTATGGTGCTTCTCATTTGATACTAATAAATCTTCATAAAACTTGTCAGATTACTTTCAGAAGACCTATGTGGTTATCTTTCTTTAAGATTAGGGAACTGAGACAAACATGGATTTAAGCTTAATTTTTCATTAACTTTGGGTGATTTTTCTATACCTAAGACTTGCTTCAAAATATAACAATCTATGTTTCTCAGCATGGGTTATGTAATACTGGTTACAGAGTATATTCATCATCTGCCTGAGATACAGGTTGTGTAAGCTCTCTCACTCACCTTTTTTCCCTCGTAAGACACTGAGCAGAGCAGGGGAGTAGCACTTGCATTGTCTCCTTGTAGCTTTTATGGAAATTTGAAAATACCAGCTTGCAGCAACTAGGGTTGCTGAGCTCATATTTATTATGGAAGTTGTCAGTGGTTTTCACACCCCTTCCCCACTACCTCCATTAGCTATTCCTTATTGGAGATGTTAGCATAAAACTGTTTATTGAAGGGCTGAGTGGAATTAAAGCCTTTTTCTGATGACCTAGACAAACCTCAGACCAGCTCACTTGGTGGCAAACTCTCCAGGCACTGCCTCAGTCTTTCTTCTAATTGAGCCGCAAGCATATGTTTGTTGAGCACTTGGTTTGGCTGGTTCTTGGCTTCTGAGAGTGTCCTCCTATTCAATGCAGTTCTATCTGCCTCTTTGGTCAACTTCCCCAAGCAAAATTTCTATCCTCACCCTCTGCTTTTCCTGTGTAATCTAGCTCTTTTTATGAGACTCCTTTCTCACTGCGCAAACGGCTGACCCTTTTTAATTTTCTGCTGCCTTCTCTCCTTGTCCCAGTGCAAACAGATACCAAATAGTATTTTCCAAAAATCTTTTTGTTGCCTTTCTGACTGACCGACAAAGTTGACTGATAAAGATTAAAAACCCGTTTGACTATATCACTGGTGAATCTGCAGGTTGTTTGGTGCTGTGAGGTGTTACAGGTAAACTTAGTGTTACACCTCCCCATCCTACTATCCTAATTGCCCTTGCAGCTTGATAAGAGGCATTGCCAACTTTGCCCTCAACGTATCTGTGCATGCAAGTTCCTTGGAAGTGCTTACGTGTAGATTTATCTCTGGGGATATGTTACAACCGGAACATACCAGCTTCAACTAAACATGCTTCACATGAGCTAACAGGTGAAAGTAGTGCATGTTATTCCAGCAAAGAAGTTAGAAAATGTACAAGAAGTTTCTAAGTGAGAAAAAAAGATACACAATTCCAAATCCCACTTAGGAATTTTTTTTTCCTTACATGTCTGTTCTGGCTAACGCAGAATCTTTCCGCAATGTCTCAAAAATTCATTGAGCAGGAATGTTCAAAT
>NW_009911946.1:4989-6262 GCF_000696875.1 Nestor notabilis
CTGTCATGGGGGCTTGGGAGCACTGTCTTTAAACTTCCATTATGTTCTTCAGTTAGTATATTTCTCGTATGCTAAGCAGCTTATTATCCAAGAATGTTTCATAACTTAAGTAACATTCGACACATTTACTTTTTCGTTGCATCAGGGCTTTTTTTGCAGAAACCATGGATGGACTAGTAGCAGCACAGATGACAGGTGTCAAAGTGCATTTTCTAAACCACTTTTCTTCCTCCTTATCAGTTGTAGGAGCTCCTGGTACTGTATCTGCATGGGGTGGGGGGGAAAGAGCAGGGAAAAACACTAGCAGAGAGTACTCCTATACCTGAAAGGGATGCAGATCATGTAACAGAATCTCAAATGTCTACCCTTTTTGGTAGGAACTGAACTTTCTTGAACCCCAAGCAATGGGATTTACCGGTTTGCAATTTTACCCTTCCATCTGTCCTTCTGTGTAGCCATATTAATACTATTGTTAGTGGTTTTCTTCCTCTGCTGGAGTAATTCTGTAAGCAAACATTGATGTAAGCCATCCATCATCTTAAATATCACAGCAGTAAAGGTAGCAGGGCAAAAGCGTTCTCAGATACTCTGTATGTCTGTTACCTCCTTTTTTATTTTTTGGGGGGGGGCTGTTAGCTCCTTTATTTATTCGAGTGAGCCTGCAAGCACATGGAATGTAAAATACTAAAGTGCTTAATTTCATAGTACAGCCAGAGCCAAAATTTCTCTAGATTTTTATTTCTCTTCATTGTATTTCTGTAGATATTTTCTCTTTGCTACTCATCTTTTTGCTCCAGAAAGATGTAAATTTGTTCTGGGAAGTTGAACTGGCTCAGTACAAAGCCTCATGGAATGCCATAGAGTGACAACAGGAAGCAAAAAATGCGACATCCTCCTTTTGGGGCTTTCAGCTATTTATACTGTGTAAGTTTACTACAAACAAGGAAGCCACTTAAAGCTGGTGCGGTTGCCGTCCCACCATCCTCTGATTGTTGGTTCTTATCCTCTCTTCTATGCTGATACTGACCTACCTGGTTCTGGTAGCCAAAGTAGAAAACTATTCAGTGCTTTATGGATCGATTTTCCTACCAGTTCTGTCCCCTGCAGCTCCCGGTATTCCAGTGCAGAGGATGGAACCACAGCAGCGGTAGACCCAGCAGCACTGCTGTGAAAGGACTGCCTGAGGGAGCTTGGGCACCTCGGCGGGGAAGGGGCGGGCGAGAAAACACAGCAACAAACACTTGAATAAGCATTTCTGTGAGGGTGGTGAGAC
>NW_009911947.1:0-2398 GCF_000696875.1 Nestor notabilis
GTGCCGGTGTGTCCGGGGAGCTTCGCGCCGCGGTCTCTGTAGTAGAAAGCGGTACACCCTGGGCTTTTATCGGTTTTCTTTAAGCTTCTGAGGTAAAAAGTGCAGCACGTAGCGATGGTTGGCTGAGTGAAACAGGTACCGGTAGAGGGCAGAGTGCCTGCGACCTATGGCTGGCTCTGCAAAGCCCTTTCCCTTGACGGGTAACCAGCACAAAGCGCTTCGCTGTGCTGCAGGCCAGGTTTGCCGAACAGCCCTGTTTGCTCCCTGGAAGCTGCCTCTGGCCCACGAGGGTTTTCAAGCGGGGCAGCACGTGTGTGCGAGGCTTCGGTCAGCCCCACAGTCACCGCTCGGAGCCACACGACAGGCGCAGAAAGCAGCAGTGGCTGTGTGTAAGTGGGTGCTGCGCTGTGGCTTTGCTCATCTCGCTCGTGCCGCGATGATGATAAGGAGGGCAAAATAAGCACAGAACCTTTCTTTACACGCAGTATGGCCAAGGTGAACAAGCACGCTCTGATTTTTTTTAATCCTTCGCTGTTGGCGGGGCTTTGCCTGCTGTAATTGTTTGGCAGCTTACAAGAAAAAGATTACAAACAAGAAAAGTAATCCTCTCCTAGTTTACATTTTATTATCATCTTCCAGTTGCTTAGCCAGAGTAGCAGCCAGCTCCCGTAATAAACAAGCCCTTCTTAGGCTGCTTGTTCATGAAAAGACATTGAAGGCCCTAATTCAGTGTTCAAATACAACTTCACTTTATGTTGAGCCTCTTGTACTCCGAGGGAAACGTAGGCAGTTGCTGGGGTGCCTGAGGTGTGCGGGCCTGAATGCAACGTAAATGGGGGGGGGGGGAATTTTGATGAAAGCGATGTTAACATGTTAGCATGTTTGAAATACTTGCATGATGTGCTGGAGTAGCGGCCAGAACAGGCTGCTTCCTGCTTAATTGGGAGTGCACCATCTTTCCGTGAGCATCACTCCTCATTATCATTGATCTCCCGGAGAGGCAGATGGTTTGCTGTCTTCCTGCACTTGTGAAATGTACTTGGGAAGGCCCTCCTATGTTGTTTTCCTAACAGGGAAAGAAATGTATTTGTTTTATATTCCTGCCCAGTACTTGCAGTAGTAGCTTGTTGTTCAGGAGGTTAATTATTCCTTGTGTGTTGAAATGTAAACTCCCACCATTTTTTGATGTTTGGTGACACAGTTCTCCTTTTGCAGCTGAGTAAATACATCTGTCCTGAGCAGGCTGACAGCTGAAATAGCTTTTGCTTTGAAACATGCATTCACATCAGAATCCAGATAAGAGTTACCCTTGTTTCCTGTGTGTTCAATCTTCTGATTTCTTTGATGAGATTTCCTTGTTGTGTGGGACAATGGATCAGAGTATCTCAAGACAATATCTTTTATTTTGTTGATGAGGTGGAGAAAGTGAAAAATCATTTATCTTGAGTACTTAGCTCTGGGTTCAGAGAAGTATCCTTGCGTAGGGAACCTCATAAGCATTTGCTTAATGCTAAGCACCATTCAGTTTTCAGTCAATGGGAAGAAAGTAAGCATGTGTGTAAAGTTCAAGAAATGTTATGCTGAAATTTGGATTTCTAGTTACAGAATGCCTGTGTCACTTGTCTGTTTATGTTTCTTCTGTTCCTATTATAATTTGGTTACTATGTTGTGAAGTGACTTTTTTGATAAATGCTTTAGTAATACTTCAAGGTGTAGGTGCAGGGTTTGTATTTTGCGGTACTGGTGTTCTGCTAACAGCTGGTACCCTGCCTCCTCTGCGTGGTTTTGATATCAGGCGTCTTGTATAGGTTTATCACCCGTTAGGCTGGCAGAAGCACGGGGACAGGAGTGCTGGGAGCTGGGCCGTGTCATGCAGGCTGGGGCCTGCGTGAGGTGGGTGGGTAGGCAGGTAGGTAGGTGGGTGCACTTATCGCCTGTGCCACGCAGAGACCTCCTCCCCGCTCTGGTACGGGCGCAGCGCCGTGCGGGCTTCAGGCTGCGCTCCGCGGGCGGCAGCGCCTAAGGAACCGCTGTCGGGAGCTGGTCCTGGTAAGGCTCGATTTAAACGAGGCACTAGGACAAGCCGCTGCCTCCCTCTCCCCCCAGCTCTTTCTCCACAGGTACTGCTCCTGTTCCCCGCGTCCCGCCGCCCCGGGGGCTCGCCCATCCCCGGCGTTCTGATTGAAACCATCTGCTCGGCGCCCGGGCGCAGGAAGCGCGCCGCTCGCTCTCCTCCTTCCTTCCTTTCTTCTTTCCCCGCAAGCGGCTCCGCGCGGAGAGCAGCACAGCGCTTGTCGGCTTTGAAATAAAAAATAAGCTCCTCCAGGGTAAAGGGAGGAGAAAGATTGTCAGACGGGGGGTTCAGTTCTCCCCTCCTCCTCTGCCCATCGCATCTCCC
>NW_009911948.1:0-12627 GCF_000696875.1 Nestor notabilis
CCGTGCAGCGGGGTCCAGTGTGGAGCCATGGCACGGCCCCTTGTGGGCAGGGTCCCCTCGGGTGGGGAGAACCGGTATTTGTAGACATGGTACCTGGGAACGTGGTTTAGTGGTGGGCTTGGCAGTCTCAGGTTAAGGGTTGGACTTGATCTTTTCCAACCTAAATGCTTCTGTGATTCTGCTTCTGGAAGAGGAATGGCACAGGCAGGGCTCCCCCGTGCCACCCACCCTGCCGTTTTTACGGTGAAAACCGACTGTGCTCCCTTCTCCGGCAGGCACCCCCCGGGCAAGGCAGAGAGGATCCACGGCTGCCTGATACCTGCTCAGCCTGCACTGCAGCAGACCAGCCCCGGCCTGCAGTGGGGCAGGTTGCCTGACGTAGAAACACAGCCACAACTGCCGCAGCTGCCCTGGCACTTCCTCGTATTCCAGGTGGGACGTGCAGCTCCAGTGTGCACATTTTGCTGTGTGAGTTTGTGGGCCAGAGGACAAGTGTCGCCCACTGCTCTGTGCCCTTGTGCTGGGTATCCAGCCACAGGCCCCGTGAGGAAGCATGGCTTTCTAAAGCTTTTTAAAAAATAGTACAGAAACTATGAACGTATGGGAATGCTACAGTGAGACTGAACATTTAGAGGCTCAGAGGTCATATCCAGGATACAAAGGCTTTGGGTTGTAGCACCCGATTTAAACACACAGAACTGGTATATGTTAGTATTCTAGGGATTCCATTCTTGATTAACAAGAACTGCTATTAACACACATTAACACATAAATTGTGCTTTCACTTCTCTGCTGAAGCTGATGTGCTTATTGCCACTAATCATTTTGTACGCTGAATTAATGGCTAGAAAAGACATCCAGAACATATGAGGTATACATTCAGTGCTGTTGTCAGGGTGAAGAGTTCACATAAGTTACCCTGCTTCTCAGAAGAGTGCCCTGACTATCAGGTCAAAGGATATTTCAAGGCGCGATGGAAGGGAAGTAACAGTCCCACTTGCTCTATCCTGTTTCATTGCATTGAAAAGGATTCAAGGTGCCTTGTGTCAGGGAGTAGGAGAAAAAGAAAGAAAAGTGGGCCTGTCTGTAAGGCATTATTATGGTGGACAACTGGTCTGCTCTGATCCATGCATGTATCTCACGATTTCCCGTGCACTTACTGAGGCCCCTCCGTGAGGATTGCCTGTCTACAGTTATGTTTTCAGGCTTATGAATTATGCAGGTTTTATCCATTTAATGTGTATGTTGACTTCGTATCATTCTAGTTTCTTAATCAATATGCCAGGCGAGATGGAGCGTATGCCCTGTGAGGCTTCATTAATCATGCATATAATCTCATAAAAAGATATTACAATACCTAAAAAGTTTTAATTCTGAGAGCTCCAGCCCATCACTCAGCAGTCCCCCATGACAGCACGCTTTCCTCCGAGCACTCTTGATGGGTTTTATGAGTTGTCTGCTTGTTCTGTAGGGGCACGTGGGTACATGCATTATGCATAAGCTTGTCCTTGTTTCGCTCTATCTGTCAACACGCTGGTTGATGAGCATTCACATGCATTTGCTGCATCATTTTTAGCAATTCAGAATTAGAAAATGCCTTTTTCTAAATTCCTATAATGTTAAAATTCCTTTAATTTAAGAAAAATAAAACCTATAAAGGGTATGGTAAGTGATTTTAACACTATGATGAAGTGACTATTCTTACTAAGATTTAGTGATTTTTGTCAATAAAAGCACAAACCTAAAGCCACTTAATTATTGATTATAGCACTGACGCATAGAAAAACATAGAGTACCTTCTGTTATATGGAATCTTGAATAATTTTGTTTTCATTCTCATGTTCACCCTGACCCATTTTAATAAATACCTTCCTATCTAGGCTAGGCAGACAAAAAGATGTACACCAGAGGCCACTGCACAGCAGCTTCACAGTTCAGGCTTCTCCTTGGCTTGCTGGTTTTTTTCTCTAGTAAACCCACTTATTTATGCAGCTTGATCTGTTTTAAACGTGAGAATATTCACATTTCCCAAGCTGAACCAGACAATGGCATGTTTGAAATTCAAAATGAGAAATATATGAAAATGGTGACACAGGGTAAGACCCAGGGTTTGTCTCCTCCATGAACTTGTGGCCCACAGCAAACACTTTGAGAAGAGTGTAGGAAAAGGGTGAGCTCTCCCTGCCTGCAATGATCAGGGACTTCCCGAGCTGAAGGTGACATGACCTCTTACCTTCCACTACCTCTGCTGCTCCTGCGGTTAACTGCATTTTTTCTAAATGCAAATCAGAATATTTATTGAACACTTTTTCTGTGCCAATCAAGAAAATTGGATTCTTAGAAGCTAATAGCAAGTTTATGCTATTTTGAGATTGTTTCCTGTTCTCTATGTGTTTAAGGAGCAGCTTTTGTTCTTTCATGATTTACAGGTAAGTTTTTACTGTCCTTAAACCCGTTGACTATCACTGTTTGTGCCTTTTGTTCACCATTTGGGTGCATTCCCTTGGCAATAGCCTGTATTTGTTTTTATCACATCTCAAGGTTTTCCTAGCTCTACTCCCTACTTCTCTGTAAACAGCCCACTGTCAAAGCCATTGTCTTCACAGCTGCAGGACTGTAGGGTTTAGCTACCCAGTAAGGAATTCTTAAACTCATTACTCACTTTTAGTGAGTAATCTTATTTTTCTTACTTCTTAGAGTGAGGTTGGGTCCAAATTTTGCTGATTCTTAGAAAGAAGATGAAGACTATCCTTAGTATTCCTTAACCCATAACTTTGGTGCTGCTTCTTATTTACACGTTATTAGACTTGGATATTCTTTAAGAGGTTTGTATAATGGGAACAAATTAAGCACATAGGATAATATGCAACTGCAGAACGTCATCAGCGCTCACAGGTCACTCAGTGTGGCAAAGCTTTCCTTCCATCCCTGTCTTTCTAGTTCTGCAAAATGTCTTCTTGCATTGAGCAAAATGTACACCAGCATTAGCAACCAGCTCTGACAGCTCATACATTCTGTTTTATTGAGCAATAAATTAATGTCTTATCAGCTGCTAGGACTGACAGTTTTCACTCATGCACACTGAATTGTGGTGTAATCCCTTAGGCCGGGCTCTCTGTCAGTTACCTGCGGTTTAAATGAAGATACCAGTTTTTCATAGCAACCAGTTAGACTGTTACACAGTTTTTCAGTTCCTAGCCTCATCACAGCAAAGAGCAAACTGGTACAGGCTGCAAGAGAGGCGGGCAGTTCACCCTGTATGGTAGGGCTGGAACACAGAACTGCATATAACTCCTAGCAATATTGTTAAGCAAAGATTCGTTAAGATACCACAATTACAAAGAAATGAAATTCAGTTGCTAAGGAGCACAGCTGGTGAGGGACCCATTTCACTAAAGGCAGTTTAAAATAAACATAGTGCAGTACAGCATCAAGAATGAGAGAACTCAGTCAAATGTAGGAAAACGGTGTCTTTTTCAGAACCAAGGTTCATTTTCCTCTCTGAAATGAATGCACATCCAAGACCCAGATTTTCTAGATTTCTGCTTGCTGGATGGGTTTTGTTTCCTTGCTCAAGAAAGCCCGGGGGGCTTGCAGAGCTCAGTAGTAAGCAGCCTCCTCACAAAAACTGCACACAGACAACTATTTCCCCAGGTTCAGTGAAGTAATTTAGTAAACTTTCCTGTAAACTGTAAGGCTCCAGAAGAGACACTGATTAAAATGGTAGCTGTCAGGTTTTCGTTTTCCAATGAAATTATATTGGGTTAGTAGTCAAAGCAAGATACCTTCACATATCTATTTATCTATCTGTCCATCCATCCATCCATCCATCCAATACATTTTCACCAGTTGTGACATGTTAGCCTGAAGTTTTGAAAGTCAGTCTCTGATGAGTCTGTTTTGCCTTCACTGGAAAACATTCAGGCTTTTTTCTGGTGATACTCAAGTAGAACAGAAATGCATTTCTTGCTCTTCTCAAGACTCTCAGAAATTTGTACTCCAGAGTGCGGGAGGCGGTAGGAAATACAGTGGCTTGTCTCCTTGGTGAGCATAAAGGAGTTCTTTGTCTCAGCTGAACATACCACATGAGTTCCAGGAACACATCCTGGCCTGTTTCTGCGCAGAGCCCAACTGCGTAAACCCAGCGGCACTTCAGATTTTACCAAGCCTGCTGGGGATTTACACAGCTGCTGGAAGAAAGACTTCATTCTAGTTCATGTTGAGAAGGTATGTGCAGTTATACAAGCACTCTTCTGGGCACAAGTAGACTTGTATGGTTACCCACTACTGTTATTAACAAGACCAAGACAGGTTTTTAAAGCGTTTTCTATATCCTTAGGAACAGCCCTGAATGCTTTGTGCAGATATGGTTACATTTAGTGAAGAAGATTTTAGGCGGGGGCTTTGTTCATGAAGAAGGTTAAAAAAACCCCTGAATCAGTAAAATGCTGGCTCCTGTGCTCAAGATGTGTGCATTAAAGGGAAAGGGGGCGGGGAACAAACGTCATATTCAAGTTCTGAGGATAAGTGCATGTGAATACTTTGCCTCTAAACCTTTGTGCCAAGCTGCGAGGTGTTGGCTCTGGGCTCAGGCTTAGTGATTTCCTCTGTTCTGTACAGGTGAGTGCAGGAGGTACACGAGGCCCAGCAGCACGTTCCTCTTTGCCTCTGGCTTCTCCTCTGCTTACCCTTTCCCAGAAACAGTAAGATTTTTGTAAAGACCATGGGGAAGTCTTTCAGAGCAGCGCCAGCTGAGCCTTGTGTGCGCAGAGGTACGTGGTGCTGCTGCTGGCTGAAAGGCTGGCTGCTGGAAAGGAAAATACATTCTGCTTGTGTGCTGAAGGGATCCGTGGTCTCACAGAGCACTGCAGCAAGAACTACCTCTCTTCCCACACACACAGGGCTTGGGAACTGCAGAGCCCTAAACCTCTAATCTTCCCTTTCTTTCCCTTTCCTTCCTTGAGCAAGCTGTCGCCTGAACACTGACAACACCACAGAGCTCTTCCAGTGAATCTCTGCATTGCCTAGCACAGCTCTGTGACATGTGAAGCACAAGCCACCTCTGTGCATAGAGTTCCCAGCTTCTGCAGCCAGGTCTGGGAGTCAAAGCTGGTGTTTGGCTGAAAAGACTTTCTGCTAGAGTTGCTGACATACAGATTTGTTAAGGCTTGCACCACTCCAGTGTTCTTGAACAGTGTGAGTTACTGCTGGCAACAGTAGTGCTGCAGTCATTGAGGCTTTTGTCAGAGCAGAGCCAACCCCGGGTGTTAGAACCTCTGAAGGACAAAGGTCAGTTCTCCACCATCTTCAAAGTAGAATCTGTGTGTGTGCACTGTTCTCTTGCTGCATCATGCTGTCCTTTTCTGGCTATTACAGCTACTTGTCTCATGCTGGTGTTAAGGACTGGGGGCTGTGTTCTCGGGGTCTTCGGGTATAATCTCTTGGCCACTGCAGAAGTAGGAGTTCAAAGTCTTGCTGTCCACCCGCTGCTGGAGGTCGCTCCTCTGCTGGAGACTGATGCCAAGCACCTGAGCCACACTGGCTGTGCATGTGACCCATCACAGCTCATCCATGGGCTATGGCTAAGCTGTTAATACTTTCAGCTGCTCTGATTGTATCTGCAAGAGACTATTGCCATGTATTTTGTTTTCTGAATGGATACATTTCCCCTTGTGTTTGTGTGAGTTTATCTTAGAGCATGGACAATGATTGCTTTTGGAGAAGGGTGTAAGAGTCTGATTCCTTACTGTCTGCTATGTCTCAGGTTGCTTTTAAGTGAATGGAAAAATGCGAGTCTCATTCACTGCTACTATTTGTTATTTTTTTCCCTGTTCAGATGCAGGTGGATAACTGGACACCCAGTGCACATGTTCAGAAGCCATGAGTTCCAGAAAATTACTCTCAGAAACACGGAGGATGTTTCCTGCTACTAAAGTACACTGCCAGCAGCCATCACGGATTCTCATTGTGGATGTCACATCACCTTCCTGGACCAACACTTGTTCTGTACTCTCTGAAGCTCTGGAAAACACACTGTGTTTGGCACACAGCTTGACTGGTCCCTGCCGTGTGCCCCTACTGAGCCTCTACGTGGTGCAGAACCAGCAGGAGTGTCTGCTCCCCTTTACGGTAGGTGTGAAATTATGTTTCTTGGGATCTAACAAGCATGAATGCAACAGATTGTTGCGGTTCAGTAAAGAAAGTTATGATTTACTCCAAATATATATCTAAAAATCAGTCATTCTCAGAGAGCACAGTTTCATAGACGTCGTGGAAGAGGTGAATTTTATGAAGAATGATGTTTAAAAGGAGTGTCATCTTTGATCTGTGAAATTGTTTGTGTACGCAAGTTAGGTTTTGTGCTGTCTCCTCTAAAGCATCTTTTGTGCCTCTCCATTTCATAGGCTGTTTTCTGCACTATCTGTACTGCTTCTCTATCAAAATTGTCAAACACAACTCTAAAGTTGTAATAATTTGGGTGGTGAAATGGTCAATATACTTGTTGATTACACAAACATTACCACTCTGGGAGAGGTTCCAGTCATTAAAGGGGAAAGGATCAGAATTCAGAATATTTTTGCCAAAATTGAGAAGTATCCTGAAATTATAGACTTGCAGATTAATAGATCAACTAGGAAGAAAAAACAGAGGCCAACAGTAATTTAGCAAATGTGATCTGCAAGAGACTATGGTTAATGATGGTGTTTGGTTTGTAGAATAGGTCATAGTTAACGTGATAAGGAAAACTTCAGGGGATACCAAAGAAAGATTTTCTGGAGCTACTGTGAAATCATGCTGACTAGGGGCTTTAAGAACAGACACTTGTCTTGCTTCCTTGCTTTTTTATTTAAGCAGCAGTTCCTCAGTATGATAACCACAATTTTTACGGAGAGAGGAACCCTTAGATCATTGTTTGGCTTCCTGCATATTTCATATTTCACTGAAGTACCCATATAACATTGAAGCACTTCCTCCAGAAAGACATCTAGTGTTGATCTGAAGATATTACAAGACAGAGAACCAAGTAGTTATCAAGAGAGAATTTCTTCCAGTGCTTTATCACTGTCATTGTGAAACTTGCACTTAATTCCTAATTTGCATGTGTTGACTTCAGCTTCCAGGGATTTGTTGAAGTATTTTCTCTTTTGGCTAGGCTGAAGAACCTGCTTGTATTTTATCCTTCCTTCCTTCCTTTAAATAGAAGCAGATTCCTAGCAGGCCTTCTAGCTGGTAAATAAAAGAGAACAAAGTCTAAGTCTGGTTGCAAGGCATTTCCGTGGGCCTTTAATATCTTCCAACACTCCTCTGTTTTTTTGGATACATTCTGATACTGGACCCAGCAACACTGTACAGTGAGCTAAAAAATACCCCCTCCTCCTCTTCGCATGACTGGTAATCACATCTTTTTTGCCATAATATTGTGTTTCTCTGGGATTTGTCCAGGAAGCAAAGTTCACACTCAAAAGCCTTGCGCCAGGAACGCACACTGGGCTGATGGCACAGCTCTAGTGTGAGGCCTCTCTCCCCAGCTCTACTTGGCTGCTCTGCCTGCTGAGCCAGCTCTATTTCAGGCACCGGCTGTTGTACTGAAGATATTTTCAGAACTGTTCTTTCTCCATTAGGAACAGTAAAGTGTAGCAAGATGAATATCTTCAGTGGAGCTAATTTCACTGGTAATGATATCTGGTCCTCTGCACCTTCTGGAATCAGGAGCAGTCTTACATCTGTCTGAAAAGGTCTGTCCTGAGGGCTCTGTTGCTTTTCCTGCAGTCCTGAATTGCCCCCTTGCCTCAGCAGGGCGTGCTGTTTGCCACACTGACATTCTCACCTAGCTGGAGGAAAATTTGATACTTCTTAGTGAGGAACCAAGATAGATCTGTATTAAAGGTTTCTTATTAGACAAATCATACTAAGTCAGGAAGGCCCCAAAGCTGAAAATAGAGATTGGGAGAGTACAAGGATAAGTGTCATATAAAAGGTAACCCTTTTCTTAAGTCTTTCCTGGGCACTTGTTTGTGGTCTCTGTTCCTACTGGTCTGCCCTACTGGCCTGACTGACAAGACCAAAGAGCTTCCCTGGAAAGAGCAGAGGATGCCAAAGAAAAGGAAAGCAGGAAGTAAGTAAATAACCGTGGAAGACAACTGATGGTGACAAGAGGGGAAGCGAGTACTAAAGCATCAAAAAATTTAAATGTGGGACAGAGTAAAGACTCTGAGCACCTCCAGCTGATGGGTCCTGTTCCTACTGGTTTTCCCTTGGGATGGGCAGGCACCACCCACAACTCCCAGACCCTCTCTGACAAAAAAAGGCTAAAAAAAGAAACAAGGGAGAAAGACATTAGCTACAGGGACCAGCAAACAGTGAGTGAGGGCACAACATGTGAAGGAGCCAGACGGGGCAGTGAGCACAGTGCCTGTCCCAGCTTCAGTCTCTCTTTTTGGTAGCTCTTCTCTGGAAGCTGTGTAGTGTTGTAGAATAAAATGTTTTGCTGGGTGTACATTGTGAAATTGTGAATTCTTGGGGTTGTGCATTGAAGGAGCAGGGTCACATGTGAAGAAATGTACCATGGTGTATGCCAGTGGGCTGGGTGCTTCAGCACCCAGAAGAGGGGTGCAGTCATAAATGGTTAACACAGTTTGCGTTTAGAAGTTTAAGTGGTGTCCCAGGCACATCCCAGAGCTGAAACCACAGCTTGCATAGACTCACCTGAGCTAACATGTAAAGTAGCTGGGCATATACAAGAAAAAATACAACTCTGCTGTGCCAGCTCCAAAGGACAGGTACTTAACTGGACTTGAGGCTGCCTGCAGCCCACACTGAGCCCTGTTCTGTCAGTTAGGATCAATACTTGTCCTGAGAGAGCTGGTTTACATCTGTGCGAGCTGCAGCAGCCTCCCGGATTGCAGGGAATTTGGCTGTACCACTATGAAGAGGCTCCTGGCCACATCCACTTGGTGCATTTGTCGAAGATTGCTGAACCTCACAGCAGAACTGATGTAATGGGATGTCACTGTGTGCACTGTAGAGCACAAAGCGTGGTGAACACAGGTTCCAGAGGTCTGCAGCTCAATGAGTAAAGGAGTACACATACGGCAGGGGTGACTATGGCCTGGGGATACCACACTGACTCAGTGCTCTCTCTTACTTGTCTTAAGCTCCTCTCTGCTGTGGAGGGTCAGCAGAGGGGGCAATGCTGAACTACTACATTTTAGCTAGCAGCAGGTAGACAGCTGGAAATTTGAGGAGTGATCATATGTGTTTTACTAGTATAAAACCAGGCTGGTTTTAATTCCTGTCCGTCTTCCCTGCTTTGTGACTTGGCTCCTACTCCCAGTCTTAACTCAGAGCTGTGAATTCCAAAACCTTCTTCCACATCGTGGCAAATGAGTTCATAGTGTCAGTTTGACACTTCCAGTCTTTAAATTTCATTGAATACTGTTTTTGCAGCAAGTGAAAGAAAACTTTGCACGAATCCAAGCATGCATTTCAGAGCTCCGTTTGCTACCAAGAGAAGGCTGTTTCCCACAGGGGGGAAACGGAGTGGTACAAGCTGTGCAGGATGGATTGCAGCAGTTCAAGCAGTACAGCAGACACACAGCAGCAGGAAGCTCAGCAAACAGTTCTGTTGAGGTAAGAAGAGGTTGGGAAAGTAGCAGGAGCCCTCCACCAGACTTGCTGCTAATGAGCACATTCCGATGACAATCTGTGTGGTATCAAGGTCCATGGGAGGGGGCAATGAAGAAAATAAGCCCTACCAAAAAAATCCCACAGGGCAATCTTGGAATGCTCATGGAAACCAGACAGGTTCAAGTTGGAGCTGTTTATGGAAACTGACTTATTTTGCAGTTAGAAAAATGCGTCTGATTTCAGGCATTTAGGATTAAATGTTTTTCCAGTTTTGTTTTGATTACTTTCACAGAAGAGCTGTATCAAAGGCAAAGCCATTCACAGTACTTATGGACATGATTCTCCTTTCAGCCTAGTGATATTCTGTGGTTACAGCATTAGGACCCTCCACTGATACAACAGAATGTTTGTGCAAAGGTGCACACTAGTGGCTGTATTTTCAGCTGCGTGTGTGTACTTGCCTAAGTGGGAGGGAAGTTGCTAAAAGCATGAGAACATTTGTGCAGATGTAGAAAGCAGAGCAAGGTTCACAGGAAGAAGTGGTTTTTTTAAAGTAGTATCAACTGACGTGAAAGGGCACAGTTGGCAAGAGGGGAAGGACTCAGAAGTGGTGTTTTCTTCTAGACATAAGAAAACATTGGCTCTAAACTATCTTTCATTTCAGACTTCACAGACTCAGGGTCCACCTGATTTTGGAGTTTTGTCAGTCCTGTAAAGGAATCCAGACCCCCAGGAGTGATATTTCCCCAGTCCTTCTACTTTATTTAGATCCTTAAACCCTTCCAGAGTTGTGCTTTGATTAGGCAGACTCTCCCAGCTGTAATTCAGACTCACTTCTAGTATCTATCCAGGAAGCGTTTTCCCTGACTTACTTCTCCTCTGTGTTTTCTTAAGGCCTTGAAGTATCTTTTCCCCAGCTGTTTCAAATGTGATTTGTGCTTTAACTTTAAAGCTGGGGCTTGGAACAAACAGTGCACTTTTGAAATCAGACCTTTTTCAACACACAACAAAATCCAGGACCTCTTCTAGTATAGTCGAAGGAATGAAATGGCTACATTCAAAATCAAGTTATCTGTGAATACAGGAAGTTTATATCCAGTAAGCAATCCTGTTCCTCTAGATTATGCAGCTATGTTATACTTTCCATTGCATATGGATGCCAGACACTTGCTGCAGTGAGAGGCTGTGGTATTAACATATTCGAAAGTGTTGGCCACCATTTGTATAACTTTGATTTTCTCATAGGAACGGCGTACACAGGTGCAACACTAATTCCCCCTCTTCTGACAACTTACCAACTTGTATTTGCTCTTGTATACTGGAAAATTGGGTGTCCTCCACTCTTCTGGAATTAATCTGACCACGTGCCACTTTGTTGGTCATCTTGGTAGATAATCAAATGTTTTTCTTCCTGGTACCAGAAAATAGCGAGTTTGCATGCTCTGTTACTGCAGGGGTCCTGGGTATACTCAGTTCCATCTAAAGACAACCCTAGAGGAGAGGTCCTCATCTGTAAAATGCTCAGGGCAGTCTGCAGAGATGCTGAGCTGGAGCAGCAGTCTGACCCACATCTATATGGTGAATTCCCCTATACCCAAAGCACAGAATGATGTAGCAGAATTTTGTTTTACAAAAATCCAAACCAAACAAACAAAACCCCCAAACCCAACAGCAAAACCACAACACTCAAGCAAGCAGCAAGCAAAAACCCACTCTCAAACGTGCACAAATTCTAACAGATTTCTTAGGCAGAACAAGAACTCTGTAACCCAGGAGATGTGGCTGTTCTTCAGCAGCTTCATGCAGAAAAATGTACCTAAATTGCTGCATAGAAATCTCTGCTAGGAAACATCTCGTGCAGCACTAGAGAGCCCCTGGCGAGGTCAGCTGCAGGCAGAGGAGCTCTGATAGACGCCTCTCACTGACAGCTGAAAACATGATCCCTTTCCCTTCACCACATTCAAACTAGTGTCCACACTGGAGGCTTTGTGTTTTCCTGGTTTCCATACAACAGCAAATACCATAGACACCAGTCACACTTGCCAGCTCTAGTCTTCCCTCTGAGTTGCTCCATGCTGACTCTATTCCATTCCCCATTTCCACTGCCTTACTTCCTTTTGAGCTGTTAGTGGCAGACATCAAATGTTTCTTCCAAGAAACCATGCCTTTACAGAGCAAAGGGAAAGAAAAAATAAAAATAGCTCTTTTGTGGCTTCAGTACTGGCTACTATTTATAGTGATCCTATTTATTTCCTTTGAAAAATATCCAAAATAAAACTAGAGAGAATTCAAATAACATAGAGATCTAAAGTATTACAGTACGCTTGATTCTAGCACAGGTACTGGAGAAGGTGCTTCCAAAAGGCAACACATCGTGCTTGTCTATCTTGAGGAAACTTCAGCTCATAGTTAGTTCTGTGGAGAATCTCAAGGACAAAGGACTTCTCTCCAAGCTAGCAACCCTTCCTGTTCTGTGTGCTGCAGAAATCCGACCTGTGGATGAAATTCACTCCTCTGCAAGTCTCAGCGAAAGGTGTTTCAACAGTCTTAAATGGGATTTGGGGGGTGGCCTTGGTATTTCACGTAAGGATGGATAAGCACCATCGGATCATCAAGGAGCCAGGAAGCGAGCAGAAGAGCACCTACAATTCTCAGATCTTTGTTGAAAATAAAAGCTGGTGATCTCAGAAGGCAAAAGCATATTTCACCCTTGTAAAAGGCCAAGCACCCTTTTGCTTTTTGCTGTTACACTTCTAAAGCAACACAAGTTAATCCAGAAGCTTTCCACATGCTTCCATCCACCTGGAAGAGACCACCCCAGAGCTGTGCCAGGAAGACAGAGGCACTGCACTGCCTGTGGCACCAGCCCGCTGGCACCATAGTGGTGGCAAGGCCAAGGGCAGCAGCAGTGGGGCATGCTGTAGGGAGCTCAGTGGGAAGAGGCTGGACAGGACTATGAACAACAGTTGGATGAATCATAGAATAGTTAGGGTTGGAAAG
>NW_009911949.1:0-14628 GCF_000696875.1 Nestor notabilis
GCTGCTCTCCTCTCCGATGCCCCGGGTTTTGCAGATCGTTTTTCTCCAGACCCCGCTGCCTCCTGCCCCTGCCCCTCGCCCTGCCTCAGTACCTCTCCCTGTCTCTGCCTATGCCCATGTCCCTGTCTTGATCTCTCTTCCCATCCCTGCCCCGATCCCTGCCGGTTTCTGCCTCAGTCCCTTCCACGGCCTCTTGTCCCTGTTCGGCCCGCCACATCATTCCCCCGACCCTGAATCCCACACATGCTACACGCCAACCCCACAACCCCCACACCCACCCTCTGTACCCATCACATATCCTTCACCCACACTCTACACCCTTCATCACACACCCTGAACCCCACTCTCCCCCAGCACCCATCACACACCCTGCACCCCACGCATAACCCGCACCCTCCCTGCACCCCATCACCCCCCCTGCACCTCACAGACCCAACCCTGCACCCATCCCTGCCCTTTCCCCTCCTCCTCCCCATCTCTGAATACCCCATGTTTGGGGGTCTCCTGTCCCCTGAGACCCCCAAACCATCTGGTACTCACACCTCTGCCCTGACCACACAGCCCAAATCCCTGTCACATCCAGACCCCTCCGTGCCCCTTGAGACCGTCCTAGCTCAATAATTCCCTACCTGCCTCCAGGGCACAGCTCTGGGGACACCCATCACTCCATAGTTTGTATTTTCTTTTTAATTCAGGTGAGCCTGCATCCCTGTTTTTTAGGATTTCAGGTGGAAGATTTTGAAAGCACAAGGGAGCTGGTGAGTGCTGGTTGGGTTCTGTGTAAGGCAGCCTTTTCCTTTCCTCCATCTGTGCCCGGAAACATCTGTTTTCAGCCCAGCTGGACCTTGGTTATACCATGGCTGTACCTTCAAGTCTGCTCTCTGCAGGGCTCAGCAGTCCCATGTTACACATATATACATTGAAAGTATGCTCATGTGTCCCTGGGCAGGGGGCACAGCAGAGCTGGGTGCAGCACAGCCCCCCAAAACAGGGCACTGCAAGCTGTGCCAGTGCGCACCACAGCAGCAGCACTGGGATGCAGCTCCCCGCGGGTGGTGGGCACGGGCATCCCGCAAAGGGTGTCAGCAGTAGCTCCCCAGGGCCGCAGCAGTGGGTGCAAGGGGCTGCGTGTGACCCCCCTCGCTGGCCAGGCCCCGCAGGGGTCCCATCATGGAGGCACTGGCTGCCATGGATGGGTTTCCCTTCCTGTTTCCACAGCAACACTGACGACTGATTTCCTTGCAGGGTGCAGCTCAGCCCTGCAGAGCCCACCCCAGCTGCCCCCAGCACCCTGGCACTGCACCCCCACCCCAGGCAGCAGCCAGCATGGGGCCAACGATGGCAGAGTCCTCCCACCGCAGACACATGGACCCCAAACACTACGCAGGGTACATGCGATGCTGCACTAAACGGAGGTGTTGCACCCAATGATGATTACAGGGTGCAGAGGGTCCCCAGGCTAAAGAGACATGAGCTCATGGGGTATTTCTGTAATTATCACCAATTAGTCATTGGTGTATGATTGGGGTGATGTCAAACGATGTGTCCAGCACTACTGGCTTAGAAGGGCTGATAAAAGGAGGATGCTCTGTGAGGTACCTGCCTGGGGAGAGCCATCACTGTGTAATGCTGGAGAGAGCACCACCCGTTGTCATCTGGGAGCAAAACTTAAAAACAAAAAAGGATACTACTGCAACATTTCCCTTTTAAAGCACATTTTACACTTGGCTCCGTAAAAGTGGCATTTGAACGTTGTCACCCTACAAATCCCAGGTCTTTGGCTACTTGGGCTGCCACGAAATGGTGACAGGAGATGCAAAATCTGGAAGTGGAGTGACTGGAGATAAAATGGCCCAAGTGCAGCCTTCGTGTGAGAGCTTAAACCCATTAAATGGTTAAGACAGAGCAGCAGAAGGTCTGCCAGCACCAGGGAGCATCCAAGGGAAAAGGCCAGCATGGGTGCAAGGCTGCCTGGGGACACGTCGCCGGGATGGGAACTGGAGGACCTTTCCCCCCTGGGGACCTCTCCCTCAGTGAGATGAAGGAGGGAAAATGGAGGCCAAGCCATCAAATGCCAGAGGGGAATTCATTCAAGGCCTAGCTAAAGGAAAGACAGTCTACAGGGAGGAGAGAGCCCCCTCCCCTCCTTCCCTCCTGAGCAGCAGGGCTGGCTCACGCAAAAAAACATTCAACATCTGGTTTTAGGAAAATTGAAGGGTTTTATAGGCCAAGGATGAAATCTGGAGGCTATACTTAGTAGCAGACAATGCAGTCCCCATCCCAGAAGTCACTTGCTCCCTCGTACTCCTCCCTCCTGCGTGAGACAATCAGCTGCCCCGACAACGTCTGGTGTTATCGACAATTGGGCACCAAGACCCGTGGCCACCCCACGGTCAGCACCCGCCTCACTGAGGATGAGGGCTGGTTTTAGAGGACAAAGGGAAATCACTGGTAACATGCAGTTATTTTCAGAGCCCAAAGAAAAGGCACAGGATGCTCCACTGCTCCACCGTGGACACCGAGGGTGCCAGGGGAGGGGGACAGTGGATAAACCCCATGCCAGAGGTGCACAGCCCCGTGTCTCCATCCCCATCCCTCTCCCAGGGTGCTTGGAGGAGGAATGGATGGCAAAGGCAGGCAGGCTCCAGCACAGGTCCCAGGGGTGCCCCAGGCTCCTGTGGGTGGTGGTAGCCCCCATGGTACAGGGTCACATCCACAGCATGCTGGGAGAAACCAGTCAGGAAGCTTTACTGATGCTGCTTCCCCAAGGGAGAACTGGATCTTCATCCTCTGCAGGAAATCAGGATTTTGCTCCTAGTAACGGTGAACCCCTCACATCAGACAGCCGTTATCTTCTCTACCACTTGCATGTCAGCAATTAGGAGTGGGCTGAGTGTGAGGGGATTAATATGCTGAGGATCAAGAGATGCTCAGGAAACTGGGAAAGAGGATGTGGAAAGGTCCTTTCCAAGCCTAACTATTCTATGATTCTATTAGTACCTTACACAACAGCTTTCCTTGGCAGGAGGAATTAGGTGCCAGGATCAGCAAACCTGGCAAAATGAAGAAGAAAAGACCTGGCTAATTATGTTCTGAGAAGTTTAATTAGCACTAGTGGCATGGGAGATGGGAGGGTGGCCCTGCGTATTGGAATGGGAAGGCTGCAGCACAAACCCCGTATCAGACACTTGAGAATCCAAATGCTTCACACAAAAACATCAAATCAGGAAAGACAAAATGAAGAGTCTCCCCTGCTCAGGAACTCACAGAGCATGGGGCCTTGGGTAAGCCCCACCATGTGCCTCAAGAGGAGGTGGAAGCTCTGACAGCATCCTCATGCTCAGCCCAAGGACCGATGCCATCCCACACTCTTGGGCAGGATCCTAGTCAGGGTCACATCTTTAACATGGTGAAGCTTCCTCCCTTGTGGAAGCACACCTGAGTGCTGCTCCCAAACACCCATCCCATCCTCCCTAAGCAGAGCCTGCTCCAAGCAGAGGAGGGAAAAAGGGGGATTAAAGAGGTGGAGCGCAGCAGGGCAGAGGACTACCTCCCTCAGCACACTGGTGACTACTATCTCTCCCACTGCCTGAGGTGGGGAGCCAAGACCCGGTAGGCTGGGTTGGGGAGAACCAGGGCTTGGGGGGCCTGGGGACAGGCTGGAATTGGTCCTTCCTTTCCTAGAAATCACCAAAAAACAGTATTGAAAGGATCAGTGCATCAATTCCCCCACCAGAGGCTGCTGCCTTTACCTGCTCTGCAGAGCCAGGTGATGCTGGAGCAGAGTACTGCATTCGTTAAATTCATCCGTTGTTTCATCACTCACTTCAGCCTGGCAGCATTTTAAATCACCAACAGTCAAAGTAATGCAAACAACTGTCACTTTATTGTCATTTCCAGCCGTACCGCAAAAGGCACACAACAAACTTCATTGGTACAAAATAATTTTGCTGCGGGGTTTTCGTATAGTTTTCCCTGTGTTTCCCTTTTGCAACACAGTCACTGGCTCTCCCATCGTCCTGACGGGAAGATCCTTTCACAGAAAGGACTATTTCGTTCGTGCAGACAGATAGCTCATTTCTGCAGGGGAGAGGCACAAAGGGCAGGCGGGCACAGCCACCCCGTCCCCCACAGGACCCTGCAGCCACCCTAGCCACCTGCGGAATAAATGGCACCTCTGTGTCCCCGTGCTCCCTGGCACAGCCCCGCTCCCAGTTTGCCCAGGGGTGAGCTCCATTGCTGCCCTCCTTATCACCCCAAACCCTGCTGGGACACTTTGTTCCAGGTTCAGCTACGAGATAATGGGGCAGGAGAAGAAACAGAGAAGCCCTGGTTTAGCTGCTCTCCCCCCGCCTCCCCAGTGCTTTCTGAGCAGCATTGAGCATTTCTTTACATGATTTACTCTTTTTCTCTCTCCAGCTACATGTTTTGCAGAGCAGTGGGTGAGTGTCCCATGGAGGGCACTCCAGGCTTGCTGGTCGCGGGGTGCCGGCAGGAACCCCCAGCTGGGTGCTGCAGCCCCACTGCCTCACAGGGGCTGGTACAGGGGAAAAAAAGGGGCTGGGGATGAATTCAGAGGATTTTCCTGGCCATACCAGCCCATGCATGGCAGACACATACCACCCAGCAACCACAAACCCAGCTATGGACAGGCGTCTGGAGTGGGGCTGCTGCTAGCAAACCCAGGCATTCCACATTGAGATGTGGTACCCACAAATGAGGTTTTTGGGGTGTTTGCTGGGGTCCCCCCAAAACCAGAATGGAGCGCATAGCTCTGAGCCCCCTAGGCAGCATCCCATCAGCTGCCCTCGGCAGCTTTAGGGGATATAATAACCAGCTTTCAGGGCCACCATCTTCCTGCTTGCCCTGCCAGCATTTGGCTATTATTTCCAATATCCCTTGTGCCAGGTGAGATCAAGTGCTGGGATCGGGACACGCTGTGCCCATGACACAGTCCCACAGCGCAGGGCCACAGCAGCTCCTGAAGCTCTCCCCTACCAGCTCCCGTATCACAGTAACACTGAGGGGTTTTGCACTGTGCCAATAGCCACCGCTCCATTTCTTTTGGTACCAGTTCTCCCTTCTTGGCTCCCTCCCCCAACATTTTTTATAAAAATAAGATTGTGCTTATTTATAAAATAGTATTTTTTCTTTTAAGAAAAGTTTCCAGTTAAAAAAAGGTGGTATATCAAAATATGGCAAAACTTTGGCTGTCAATCACTAAACTCTAATTAAAAATATTGACTAAAAAGGCATTGTGCTGTGAGTATTAGGTGCTGTAATGCTTTACCCTTCCGTACCGATGGTAACTATTATGTCTGGGCAGGCTGACTTCCCTAGGACACGCCCAGAAGCCGCCCTTGGGTTTTTCTAGCACATGACCAACATCCTTTAGCAGAACTATTTGAACTGTAAGAAACTTAAAAATGCATGAAAAGCCTTGGTAAAATACAACAGAGACTGCACCAGGAAGAGCCACAATTACGACACGGTTGCATACATACACTTCTCAAGACAAAAGTCTATTTTCTCACCTTAGTGCTTAGAAAATATTATGATTATTTATATGGTTCATTAAAGAAGAGAGGCAGATCCTTTGTATAAAAGGTATTTTAGGGCAGAAGTAAAATGCAAATGGGTCTATAAGATCCAGACATATATAAACATACATACCTTGATATATTTATATATGTAATCTCTATATATTCAATGTCTGGGATGCATTATTGCAATATTCTTACAGGTGACCTATTCTTTTCCATCCTCCTCTGCTTTTGGTTTTCTTGTGTGGGTTTTTTTTGGGTTTTGGTTTTTTTCCCTCAAAATAAAAAAGAAAACAAAGCTGCAAATGGCTCTGAGAGCTCCCAGGCACCCTGCTGGGACCGCTCTGGCCTCACCTCCAGCACATGGTTTTGGAAGAACTGGGTTGATGCTCTGGTTGATGCCGCTGGCCATGCCTTTCTCCACGGTTCATCACCCGTGCCCAGGAATCCCCGTCTGGTTATTGCTTAATTCTCCCTCCCCATACTGGCCTTTAGGGTATTTACATTTCTTTGGCTTGACTTGAACACAACAGTCTGGCACTTTCTCTCCAGCATCGGCTGCCCCCCAGCTACCACCGGAGCCAGCGGCAGCACTGAGGGTGGAAGGGGAAGGCAACACTGTGGATGGATGGGGCAAAGAGGAGAAGAGGCCACCTCGCCACGAGGCAATGAGAAAACACAGGTTGGCTTCTGCTAGCTCAAACAAGTCGTGCTTCTCCCATTGGAAATAAAACAACTTGTGTTTGGCACAAACTCATCCGGAGGAGAAAGGATGCTGGGGAACCACCGGTGGGACTCTGCCATGCCCGGGGGACTCCATCCCACCCACTGCTGGGGCAATTCTCCGAGTTTCCACGGCCTCGGTTTGCAGGGAGAGGTGTGGGGTGGGGGAAAGGCGACACTGATGGCCCCGATGCAGGGCAGGGAGCCCCAGCCTCCCCCCCGGGGCGGGCAGCTGGTCCTGCTCCCTGTGGTACTCAGACAACGAACTCAGGGACTTCATCATGGGTGAGATCCAACGAGAAGTATTTGCTGGTTCTTTTGACGGGGAAGGTCTCCTGGATGTTGACGCATTGCTGGGCCAAGCAGCCATTGCAGTAGAGCCCCTCCTCCTCCAGCCCATGGGCACAGCCGAAGGTGTAGCTCTGGGCTGTGTCCTGGCAGAGGTTGGCCAGTTGTAAGAAGTCCTTCTGGTAGAGCCGAATGTCATCCAGGCTCAGGCTGTGTCGGTCCGTTGAAGTCTTCGGTTTCCTGCATGTTGTCTGGGAAAAGCGGAGAAGAGGCTCAGGACCCCATGGGGAGCCAAGGGGGTCAGGGAAACCCAAGACCCCTGTGCCAGCAGGGCTTCAGGTCTTCCCAAAGCCTCACCAGCACAACATACCTGGGGTAAGGAGTCAGTGCTCTGTCCCCGCAGCTTCACCACTGTCTCCGAGGAGCTGGAGGTGGAGGAGCTGATCTCTTTCACAATAAGCCCTGCACAGCAGAGAGAAAAGGATGCAAAGGTTATTTCAAGGCTTCTCAGCTCTCTTGGGATCCATGCCTACTGCCCCTGGGGGCTGGCCCTTGCTTTGTGGCAAAGGCACCCTCAGCTTCATGGGATGCTTCACCTCAACAGCTCCACTTGTAGCCAATGTTACCTACAAAGCATCCCGAATTTGCAGGAAAATGGCATCCAAAGCTGTCCCCAGGGAGCCTGGCACCCCAGAGACCTCCCAGGAGCTCCCAGCACAGAAATGGAAATGCAGGCAACTCTCTGGGCACAGCTCTGGAGAAACCAGGCTCACACTTGTGATAACAGTGCCAATGCTCATGGGAACATGTGAAGAGTTGTCATTAAAATTAGAGTGGGGGCCATCAGTTGAGAACGCCAATGAAATTATGTCCATCATCTGCGGGCAGCTCCTGCCATCTCCAACCAACCCGTCGAGCCTGGGCACACACTCCTGTGCCACGGGGCGGCAGCACGGAGCATCAGTCCTGCTCCGAGTCAAACCTGCACCTTTCCCACGCAACCCCTTCTTTTTGTAGTTTCACCAAATTTACCCCATCTCTCCTTCAACCCGCTGGGCAAATGGCTTTTCCCGATGTCCCAAATGGACGGCTGGGGCTGATTTGCTCTGCTGAACACAAAAGGTGTGACTTGCATTGGGGAATTGGAAAATAAAAGTGGACACCGCCTTACCTGAGTGCCCATTGAACTTGCGCGACAGCAGCATGTCCTCCGTGATGTAGACGCACATGTCAGGGCTCACCTCCATCTCACCAGCCTGCTCCAGCTCCCGGGGGTCATCCACCAGCATCTCAATTTCTGCAGGCAAGGATAAGATGGGACAAGTCACTGATGTGCACCTTCAGAGCACCCTCCAATCCCAGTTACCTGGTGAGACCCAGGCTGGAAAGCCCATGCTCAGCTGGTGTCTCACCATCATCCTGGGAGTCTTCCTCCAGCCGGTCCTTCCCACCACTCTCCACCCCAGAGGTGTGGGAGCTGCCATGGCTGGTCAGGTCTTCAGCTTGCGGTGGGCGCTGGCACCCGAGAAGCCATCCTCGGGTCCCATCTCCCTGGGTTTGGGGTCGGTCTCGATGCCCGAGGTGTGGGAGCTGCTGTGGCTGGCAGTGGAGTGCCGGGACAGGCGCTTGTGCCGGACGCTGCCAGCACTGCTGCCACTGGCCCGTGAGCGCTTCTCCAGCTGCTCCATGTCCAGGTCAAGAGTGTCACTGATGTACGACTCACGGTACTGCTTCTTCTCTGCGAGGCCAGTGACACGCTGTCAGCATGTGGCAGCCTGCACCACAACCCCCTGGGGCACCCTGGTCCCCAGGGGCACTGTCACCCAAACCCAGCAGGGTGGCACACCAGGAGCCAGCCCTGTCCCACTTGGGGATGGTGGGGTGGGGAGCCTCAAACTTGCTGTGCTCTGTGCTGTGCTGTCCCTCCAAAGTAGGAGGAGGAGAAAGAGGAAGAAGAGGAGGAGAAAGAAAATGAGGAGAAGATGGAGAAAAAAGAGGAAAATGAGGATGAAGGTGAGGAGGAAGAAGATGAGGAGGAAAGGACAAGGAGAAACAAGATGACGACAAGGAGAAGGAAGAAGAGGAAGAGGAGGGGAAGAGGAAGATGAGGGTTGGAAAGAGGAGGAAGAGGAAGAAGATCTTATGCTTGCACAAGGGCTTTCTGAGCTTGGAGATGAGACATGGGGCACTGGGAAGCACTGCATTGAGGTAGTGGGAGGAACTGGGCCATGAAGGACCACAGCAGGGCCTGAGGGTCTTTGGGCACCCAGCCAGCCAGGAGAGGTCAGTCAGGGCCAGGGCACGCTGATGCATAGTTGAGGGGTCAACGTGGGGACAGCCACCCCCTCACCTGCTCCCAGCCATGGGGCTGGGACAAGGACCTCATACACACAGGAGCCTGGTGCCAGTGGGATTCACGCCCCGGGGGCACCTACCCTCGTTCTCCTCCAGCTTGCGGACCTGGCGCAGGACAGGCTGGAGGTTAATGTGGAGCCTGTGGCTGCTGCTGAGCAGCTGCAGGAGGTGGCGGGAGCGCAGCGGGCAGCCTGTGTAGTAGATGAGCTTCCTGGCAGAGGGCAGCCCGTCCGGCAGGATCTCAAACTTCTTGCCCTGTGTGGGAGAGGGACGACGTCAGCCCCAGAGAGGAAAATACTCCTGCTGCAGCTCACCCATCAACCCCTCCACCCTGACTGCAATCACCTCGCTTGAGGTGTTGTGTAACAACAGCCCATGCCCAAATCAGAGCCCAGGAGTGACACAGGCAGAGATGCTCTGCCTGGGGATGGTGGCACTCACCACAAACACCAGTTTTCCCACATTTGTCCAGGGGAAATCATAGAGCAGCTGCTTTTCTTCATCCAAGTTCTGCAACAACAGGCAGGTCTGGCTGAGGATGCTGGCAGGGGCTGCCCATTTAGGGAGGGGGCTGAGCCATTGCCCTCACTCAGCTGCCTACCTGGAAGATCTGGATGCCCCGTGTCGTCAGCCCCAGTGTCAGGGTGGCCTCAACTTCCCTTTTGTCCTAAAGGAGGGAAAAATACATCATTTGCAGCATGGAGAAATCTGCTGCCCCCCTCCAACAAAGTTATCCTCCTATAACCACCCCACCTCCCATCCAGCAGCAACAGCCATATGTGGTAGGTGCCACATTAATCATAGAATTATTTAGGTTGGAGAACACCTTTAAGAACATCAAGTCAAACTGTTTAATTAATGATGCACACACACCACCTGGTCACATCCTCTCACAAGTTCCCAGTCTCAACCCCCAAGCACTTGCCACCCCATCTTAAGGCTCTGCAAAAGCAGTTTAACCACAGAAAACTTTGAAGGACCTTCAGAAACAGAGCTGGGGCACTTCTATGCTTGAGCCCAACCTGTTCCTACACCAGCACGCTGTGCTCTTCCTAAGGGTTCTTTTCTTTAACTTAAGGATAGAATGGTTTGTGAAGCACTAGCTCCCAGCACCCAGCAAACAAATTGCTCTGTTCCCGGGAGAAAACCCCACCATGTATTTCTTGAGGGGATACCAAAAAATAAGTTCCCAGAAACCCCCAAGCTGCTTCCCCACATCCTGGCCACCTGTCGCCTCTCCATAATTTGTACAAAATGGAAGGACAATATAAAGCTGCATCTCCCTGCCTCTGGGAGCAAAGCACTGCCCTCGAGACTGCTCTGCTACATCCAGCAAATGCGAACTCAAAGGCAGCTCTTCCCAAAATATCTTAGAAATCACTTGGCAGTTGCTCCTTTCAGTAAAAAGCAGCCCCAAATCCAATTCCCAGTCTGAGCTCATGGCTGGGGCTCACCTTATACAACCTGTAGTAATGCACAGCCACATCGTCCAGACGGACAGCCTCCTTGATGTACTTGAGGTGGGCTTCGGAGGCTGTCAGAGCAAACTGATCTTTATGCATGTTTGGGACGTGCTTCAGGATGTAGTCCTTGCCTCTCTTTGCAACCACCTGTTTGGAGAAGAAAAGCTTGTCCAGTGGAGCTGTCTGGGGCCGGATGCCAGCCCCGGCACTCCTGGACAGCGGCATTTTCAAGGGAAAAGGGAAACGGGAGCAATAGGCTTCATTATAGAGACCTGCAAGCAAAAATAAAACAGATAGAGCAGCCAGCAACTTCTTGCCAGCAGGATTTCCCACTGGGAAATGCACATTAGCGCTGCGTGCCTGGCCCCTGGAGCTCACACCACTGGTGACACCAATGCCAGGGCAGGGAGAGCCATGCACGGACCCCGTGCATGTTCCCCACAGGGCCATCACTCCTCAGTGACATGTGTGAAAAAAAGAGAAGCTGTCAGGTTTGGGGGAAAAACCCAGGAACACATAAAGTGGGCAGTGGTGCCTCGAACTTTATTAACCTTCCCCTTGCCAGCATCTGCTGGTAGTCCCGGCTGTGGGGAACCACAGAGGAGGTTCAGGTGTTTGGGGTCCAAGGGCACATCCCACACAGTCGTGAAGCTCTTCACCACTCCTCTGTAACTAGTATTTACCTGTCTGGTAATAAACAGACTTGGTTTTGGGTACCCTGCAGAGGCTGGCACCATGTCCTTGCTGTGGGGTCCGAGATGGGAGCTGTCTGCCACTACTGTGCCATACAGGACAGGACCACTCTCTACTCCTCTCCTGCACAAAACCATTGGGATGGCATCGTCCCAGCACCCAGCTTTCCCTTATAGTCAGAGGTGACGTGAGGCTGTGTGTCACTCTCTGCTCTGCCTCAGTTTCCCTCCAGGACTACCCCAAGAGCTGCCTACACCGTGGCTGCTGCCAGCATGGAGGACAGAAGTTCCTAAAGGGCTGTACCTGATGATGGTAGGACGATGCTGCTGTGATGGCACATAGCACGCAGGGAAGCTCTTGTGAGCATCCCTGCAGTGCACAGGGAAATCCCCACCAGCGGAATGAGCTGCCCCAGCCACCACACCAACCCCAGCCCTCCCTGCCCACAGCTATTTGCAGCCCCGCAGTTGTCAGAGGTTATTAATAACTGGGACTAAGCCAGAGATAGGGAGACAGCAGGAACGCTGGCTGCCTAGGGGGCCTCTGAGCAGCCCAGCATCAATAGCCTCATGGGGATCCACATGAGCTCAGAACGGGGACACCATCATGGCTCGCTTACCCAGGCAGGGAAATAGGCTTCAGGCTCGAAGTACTTCCCGTAGTGCTTGTTGCGCTTGAAGTCGCCCAGGTCGGCTTGAAGGGCGAAGGCAGTGAGGAGGAAATAGGCTTCCTCACGCAGCACACACTGCGAGTGCAGCACTTGCTTCCGCAGGTGCCAGTAGTAGTAGTAGCGTGCGGTCCGGTCACTGTGGGGACAGAAGATAGAGGAGAGGAGAGGGGAGCCAGCCCACTCATGACCAAGACCAGGAGTGGGAGACAACTGTGGCACCTTCCTCCTGGTGGGAAGATCTTACAGAGGGAGCAGGGCTGGCTGCTGAGTCGCTCGCTCCATTTCCCCCATTTATTAAAGCCAGATCCCATTAGGTGGTGCAAAACCACAGCTATTTTGCTCTGTTCAAATTTCCAGCCAGAGTCTCCTGCAAGTGAATAACCCCTCCAAAAGCATCCCCACGGGGCTGCAGATGCCACCATGTCCCCACGCACCCAAGACCCTGAAAATCATTTTTTCCCCCAAACAGGACGTGAAGCTCCCACCTGGCCACAGGCACGGGTGTGAATTAAAATCAGGCTGTATCCTGGGTTAAGCTCTGATAAAACCCTAAGTGCAATGTCCCCAGCCCCTGAAAAAGCTCCATCATGGCTGGCTGGGAGCGGTGTCCCCATGGGCCCTTGCATGGCAGGAGGCAGGAGCAGCCTCTCGGCACCCAGCCACAAACAGCCCCAGCTTTTGGGATGCCAGCAGCATCTCTGGGTGCCCTCCCACCAACAGCTCACCCCACTGAGCCCGGGTGGGTGCCCACCACGGTGGGACAGGTGGGTGCACCCTACCTGATCAGCCTGCCGTTTTCCACGTAGTACTGCACTCGGAAGTGGATGATCATTGGGGGGCCAAACTGGTCGATCCCCTGGAAGAAGGAGATTTTCAGGGCTCCTGTGCAGACCTCAGCATTGCACCCCAACCCCTCGCCTTGGCTCGCCCAGGGCAAGGTCCGTCTTGGCCACCCTTTTGACCCCCACAAAAAAAGCCACAGGGAAGAGTTCACTCACTAACACTGGTCACATTTTTTTCCTGAATTAGAGTTTAAAACCCTTTTTCTTTTCTCCCCGCATACTGAAGCACAAAGGGGATTTGGATTTAAAGAAGCAAGAGGCTGGGTTTGAGACCCCCGGGAGGGCTGCAGCCCCCAGCTGCTGCTGCTGGCGCTCTTCCACCCCTCCCAGCCCATCACCCACCAGCCCCAGTCTCAGTGCCAGCACAGAAGCCTTCACACCAACCCAATCGGCACATTGCCTTGAAATAATTAAAAGGTGCTTTGGGGGGAAAAAACCCAAACACCTGATTTTAGAAACCGGAAGAAGGGCCAGCTTAAAATTTCTGCTGAAGTATAAGTAAGGGAGGAAAAAACTCACAGCTCCAGGGTGGGGAGCGTGGAGGACACGTCCCCAGTGGGGGCACATGGTGGCACTTGCAGTGACAGTCATCAAGCATCATCTGGGTTTCACTCACTTTGCACGCCCGTCCCCCCACCCCGTGCAGGCTAACAGCCAAGTGCCCCCTCCCACCCCTCGGCTGCATTCCCATCTCCTGGAAGTGACCTGCGACGGGGACAGAGGTGGCCTTACTGCCGTCAGCTCTCCATGCAAGACCTCACCGCTGACCTTGCTGGCCTCCTTCTTCCACTCCTTAGGGCAGTACTTGTAGAGTTTCTGGGCCAGGTCCATGTACACGTGCTCATTGTCTGAGTGGGACAGAGGTGGCATCAGCATCCCCAGTGTGTCCCCCGCATCCCGCCAAGCCCTCCCCTGACCCATCAGTGGGTGGTCCATTACCTCCCTGTCACGTAATGAGAATCCACCAAAGGGCTGGGTAAATTTGCACCCACATTTAGACAAACATGCACCCCTTACCCAGGGGCATCATGCCTTGTCGAGCTGTGATGGCACTGGGCTGGACCAGCCATGGGCACTGAACCCATGGCATAAGTCCCTGACTTACTCTGGATGACGCTGAGCCCGAAGAGGTGACAGTCCTTCAGCCTCAAGAGGTCACACACCTGCACCAGCAATTCGTGGCACAAAATCTTCACCTGCAAAAACCCACATGGTCCCTGCTGCACCTGCGTCTGAGCGAGGCAGGCACCAAACCCCCTGCAGGGTCCTCGAGGAGGAGCAGGGGAGGTGACAGGCTGGGCTGTGGGGCTCATTATTCCATAAGGCCAACATGGAAGTCCACAAAAGCAGGGTCCCATCCTGGGGTGCAGGACCAGAGCTCTCCCAGAGATGAGATGCACAGGGCAGATGCATGGGGCAGCCTGAGAGCAGTGGAAGGTGATGAAAACTCACTGCAACTAGCCTGGCATCAAGGAGGTGGCTTTGGGGTAGAAAACAGAATATTGGTGGTGGTGAATTAAAAAAAAATCAAACCTGGGAATTTCATGTTTCATACTACATCCAAATCAGAGCCAAACCCCCTCCTGTTTATTCACTGGGGTATGAGAGGCTGAACTGCCATCCACAATGGACATGTAGGGTGAGGACAGAGGGAGGAAAGACTGCCCACTCCGCACCATGCTGCCCGGTGGGATGGCATGCAGCAGGTCCCCCGCCCAAAATCACATCCCTGCCAGCAGCACATCGAGTCAAGAGGAAGCAGAAGAGCGTAAAATGCAGCCACAGCCTTCAGGGGGAATAACTCGTGTGCATTTCTCTGGCATGGTAAGAGCAGGCAGGCTCCAAATTAAAACCAGAAGCAAAACCAGAACTTGTAAATGCATCCGGATGCAAGCCTCCGGGTGTGACGAAAACGTCGGTGCTCAGGGTTTCCCTGGTCCTTGTGCTGCCTTACATTGATGATGATGTTGAGGGAGTCGTCGTTGGGGAGGAAGATGCAAACGCTGCGGCGGTCCTGCATGACTCTGTTGTTGTGGAAGGTCAGTTTGTTC
>NW_009911950.1:0-386 GCF_000696875.1 Nestor notabilis
AATTTAATTCGAAAATGTATATATAACCCCTAAATAAGTGATAGGTTAAATCGTCGAAAAATAGGTGCAAATTACGAGATGTAGGATATAAACGGATTCTGATTGTACAGACACTCCTGAGGGCATGGTGCCTGTTTACTTACTTATTGTTCTCCCTGTGGTCTGCAGTTGATAACGTTATTCACAAAAAAAAAAAAAGAAAAAAACAAAAAAAAAGAACAAAAAAAAAACCACCATCAGAAAAAACCAACCCAAAACAACCTTAGGTGTAATTAAGTTCTAAAATAAAAGGGAGGGGGGTGTTGATCGTAATAACCCGATAACTGAGTGCTGGCTGTGAGCAGGCAAACTGCTGTTTCGCTCTGGCTGTAGCCGCAGGGGGGGGG
>NW_009911950.1:419-2215 GCF_000696875.1 Nestor notabilis
TGGTGGTGTAGGGTTGGGGTGCGCGGCCCCGTGCTCCACGCGGGACAAGGCGACGGGGGGCTACGGGTGCACCCCGGGGGCCTTTCGGGGCCTGGCACTTCCCTAATTGCATTTATCATACGGATAAAGGATGGGAAATGCCTAACAACTGTGTTATCGGGAGTATTTACAGCTCTATTTTAATTAACAGTTTTAATTATCGATGCAATAAACTATCTGGCACATATACATAATAATGCACTGCAGAAAATAAGGTTGGGGGTGGTTCTTTTGGGGCATTTCCTGCCTTTCCTTTGGGCATGGAGCTGTGCTTGGTTGGGGATATGTCCACACACACCGGGTGGAAACAGGGGCAGAGCAGGATGCTGGCTATGAAATAAAATAAAATTAAAAAAACAACACATGAAATGGTCTCTGATTTTCGGTATTAATAACAATAACACCACCACTCTCTGGAAGAATATAGCCACGTTGGAAGGGAGGCCTGCGGAGGGACGGTTTAATCCGAGTGGATTTAAAAAATCGTTGCCTTTGGTATAATTTATGGAAATGAAAAGTGCCTACATTAAAAAAAATAGTCTGCAAACCTTCTCAGGGATGGGCTCTGCGGCACACACACTCTTATTTCCAGATTATGATTGTCTTAAAAAGAAAATGAATGTTAACTGCTTGGATTTTGTGTATTTATTGTTCTAATACTCGCCGATTTCTCTAAGACCTCCAAGGATACAACCTATCCTGTTAACTGTATTTGAAAAAATATACACATTTTCATATTATTTTTTCCCCCAACCTACTAGTAACCAATTTAAAGCAAACTATAGGGCAGCCTTGTGGAGATGGGAGATTGCAGCTCCATTTTTTGTCCTTAGCTGCAAATAGAGGTTTAACTTGCAGTAATTAGGTGAGAACTAGCCAAGCATCTTACTATTATGATGCTTGTTAAAAACGCTTCTTTTCTGCATCTGCATTTGAGTGTGTTCCCCTCCACTCTTAATCTTCTTATGGAAATGAAGGCGAACGGCAGGGAACCTGCAGAGACTTAGAGAATGTCCTTGTTAACTGGAATTTCTCAGCATTGCTAATTAGCAGAGTTTGACGACCACCAGTATTGGGGAAAGCTCTGTTTAGCCACTCACAAACCCTTCCGAGGAAGAGCAGACTAATTTTATTTTGTAATTAAAATCTGAAAAGGGCCCTATTTGACAGTTAGGGCTACGAGAGTTTTATCTCCCTGTGAAATAATTACTGCCTTGATAACTCAATTTTCTACAAAATGTCAACTATGAGCTCCAAAAGTTTTAATTTCATTACGATTAAAAAAAAAAAAAAAAAAAAAAGAAAAAAAGAAAAAAAACGCGAAGACGAAAATGTGCAGAGAAATTCCCTCTCCCCTCTCTGATGCTACAGCAGCTCAGCCCTCGGGAGTCGAAGTTAGCCAGGGAAGTTTCAACGCACTGACAACCCCAGTCTCTGGGGAAATTCAGATATCACACGGTAAGTTTATGGTAGCCTCTCGGGGAAAAGTTGCGGAGGTACACCGTGGAATGCCCTAGAATAAGGAACACCTCGAAGGGACAGGGGGACCCCCTTCAGCTCGACCCGCCGGGGACGCCTTCCTCAGCCTCCTGCACGATCCCGAGTGGGGGAAAGTGCGGGGTTTCCTCGGCCACGGCAACATTTAACACGGGGACGGACGGAGACCCAACGATAACAGAACAAGCTCAGACGAACTTCCCAAGTTCGGCGGGGCCAAGAGCGGGTGAAGGCGGCCAGGCCTCCCCGGGTTCCCCCCC
>NW_009911951.1:0-269 GCF_000696875.1 Nestor notabilis
CTATAAGAAACCTGGAGAGGGACTTTTTACATGTAGTGTTGGGACAAGGGGCAACTGTTTTAAACTGAAAGAGGGTGGATTTAGACTGGATACAAGGGAAAAGTTCTTTACTGTGTGTGTGCTGGGGCACTGGAACAAGTTGCCCTAAGAAGCTGTGAATGTTCTGTCCCTGGCAGTGTTCAAGGCCATGTTGGGCAGGGCTTTGAGCAACTCATTTAGTAGAAGGTGTCCCTGCCCATGGCAGGGGGGGTGAACTAGATGATCTTTAA
>NW_009911951.1:362-17237 GCF_000696875.1 Nestor notabilis
CAGCCATTTCCAGCTGCAGGCCCCTCTGCTTGCAGGGTACCTGAAGTGGCTTGACAACCAGGACCACCAGCTGTAACTCACAGGGTGCTATCAGCCCCCTCCAGCACATGCCCATCTCCTGTTTTGTGAGATCCACATTCAGGATCCTTCTCACACTCATCAGTTCAGACAGGAGCTTTCCCCAGGGCATGATACCACATTTTTCCTGAAGCCCAGGCAGATGAGCCCCATCACATTTCCATTGCCTAGATGCTTATCCCAGCTCCCCGATATCCTTCATATATTACCCTGTGTCCTCTGCAAAGCCTCTCACCTCTTCTTCCCCAGGGAAAGTTAGGTGCCACTTTGCCCCAAAACACAAGGCCTGAGGCAGTGCTGGGGTGATGGGCTGAGGGTCCAGCTACTGTAGGTTGGCGTGAGTGCTCCACGCTCCATGCCTGATTCCCTTCTTGCCGACAGACCCCTGGCAAGTGGTATGGCCCATGGGCAGCAGGAACCCAGTTTCCCCACAAGGGTCCCCAGTCTTGCCAGCTCCTCACCCCTCTCTCCTGCAAGCAGCTCATCCTGGAGTGGTCGAGCAGCCCATTGTGCTCCCCAAAGCTTAGCTGTGGCTCCCTTCTTTTCCTCCTCACCCTCTCCCCACCCACTGCGCCATGTTCCCTATGTGCTGCCCTGAGTGCAAGGGCATCCAGCCCCCCTGGCCTGTGGCCCATCATGGGCAAAGGATGCTTGGAGGCCGTTACTCTGCACCTTTTCATAGTATTGTTCTCACTTTGTGTTTGCCCTTCTCAGCAGGGGCTGAAGGGACTCCGTGACACTGTGGTAAGCAGTATTAACTAACCTTTGACAGTGACCTGCCTCTCTTGTTTCATTTTGAGCCAAGGGCAGCAGGTAATCATTTATCTTTGTCCTTACTGGTTCTTCTACTCCACTTAATGGAAAACAAGCCCCAAAAATCCCCAGCCTTGATATTTACCAAGAGACATGGAAACTTCTTTGATTATCATGGGTGCCAGACTGCACTAAGTGGCACTGGCCCATGGCTGGGCAGCAGGACTGGAGCCAGGGAAAACTGCTATGCTGGCAGGATGATTGCAGAGGAATGAGAAAAACCAACTACTGCTTCTCTGAGCCCGGAAATCTCAGCCTCTGTGCACTTTTTCTTATTTGTGATCACTGGTTGCCAGCAATTGGAAGTGGGGGAGGGGGCAAGCTGGTGGGAGGCAGGCACAGGGGACATCCCCTGCCCCTCTGGAGTCACCGTGCTCCTGGTGGGCTCAGGAAACTGCCCCAGAGGGCAGAGCTGGGTGGGTCCCTTGTCCCTGGTCAAGGGCATGAGCCTCCCAACACTATGCAGCTGGTGGGTGCCAGGGGCATCTCCCAGCTAGGACACGGGTGCAGCAGGGTGGGTGCTGTCAGAGATGACACCAGCCCTGCCAGCAGGGAGCTCGCTGGCAGCACATCTGCCACCAACCCTTTCTGTCCAAGGAAAAAACCCTTCTGGGCAGCTAGGGGGTCTCCCTAGCTCTCACTGGCAGGGCCACTGGGAAGGGCTGGCTCCAGTGACAGCATGGCTGGGTTGGCCTTTCTCTGTGGCTGAACCCCCTGGAGCAGGAGCCCGGGAGCTGCTGCTGGCTTGGACCGGCTCCCTCACTGTGCCTGGGTTTTCATTCCAGGCACAGCAGATGCTTCTCCTACCCTTGGCACCTGCAGAAGCCTCGGGGGCTCTGTCTGCACACAGCTGGGTCTCCTGGCCAGCGAAGGCACTTTTCATCTCCTCACTGCACACATGGGGAGAGAGAGGAGGAAAGCTGGAGCTGGGGCTGGGGCTGGGGCTGGCAGGGAGGCACAGAGTAGCTCGCCCAGGCCAAAACCAGACTCTGCATCCCAGACATTGCCTGCGGCCAAGTTTGGGTAAGAGCTTGGCTGCAGGTGCAGTGTGTGTTTGTGGGATGAGAAAGCTTAACGTCACTGAACCTTTGGGTTTATCTGTCAAGGTGTGCAAGAAGTTAACCCAAGTTAGCTAAAGCAGTGGGCTACTGTGGTGGTGTAAAACCCTCCACCAGATGCCCTGATGCTGCCTTAAAGTGGCTTTTTTAAGTGGAGTGACCAGCTTAACTGGACTCCAGCCCAGGGGATGCACTTAGCAGAGCAGGCAGCAGCTATTGACTGCCTGTAGCTGTAAGTTATTCGTGAGCAACGCCTGCCTGGGGACACACAGGCACTGAACCCAGTTGTACCCAGTTGTACCAAGACCACTTTAATTCTTAGTAACAGCATCTGCCAAGGGGCTTATTGCCCTTCAGCCACTTCCAATTTTAATATAGCTTAGCCATTCTTCATGTTTCTATGCAGACAGGCTCTTGGTTCCCCATCAGTAAAGGAATGGCTTTCCTCTCTCTAGTCCTGTGTCTAGCACAGAGCGTGAGCAGGCTGCCATGGCGTTTTGGGAAAGGTTTGCCCATGTCACTCAAGTCAGTAGATGGATCACTGTGGGTAGGACTTGAGCTCCACATCCCTGTCCAGCTCAAAGGACTCTGCTAGACAAAAAGGCCCTGTGTTAGCCAGCTGATGGGCTTTTCTAGCCCTGGCTCCCACCGGTGTGAGCTGGAGTTCCTAGGAAATACCAGTAAGAAGCTACTTCCAGAAGCCTGCATGGGTATCAGCAAAAGCAGAGTTTGGGTCTGTGTGACAGGGAGGTTTCACTGCAGCCTGTCACGTCTCAGATGAAGCTTCAGGAACAGGATCGTTTGCCAGTAACCAGCACCTTGTGTTGATGTTATCTAGTTTCTGCAGAATGAACTTGCTGCGTTGTCATCTGTGGCACCATCAGGGGAAGTCCTGACTCCTGACACTGCAGTTCCTGCCTCTGCTTTGCCATGGCCCCAATTCCAGCAGCATCATCCGGGCTGGTTGGATTTGCTGGACACCTGCTTGTACTGAAGAGGCCAGGGGTCATCAAGAGGAAGTGGGCAGCAAGGCTTTGCCACAGGCCTGTGGGCTCCCAAATCCAGTGGAGCCTTTAGGGAACCTAACACATAATTTCTGTTTGAGGATAAAACAGCTATTGACAACTCATTGCAAGGTGACGCTGAATGTCTGGTGACCAGACAGCAAGAGCTAACGTGTGCATATCAGCAAGTGCCTTGTGTACATGGGCTACTGGCTTCTGTAACAGAGGCAAACTCTGTGGGTGCCAGGCAGAGTCACTGCTGCATTATGTAGGTGTTTGCTGAGTGAAGCATCCCTTGTCTTCTGTGCAGACCTTCCTTGTAAGCAAAGTGACCTGATTCATTCACCAGCTCCAGCCAGCAGATGATGGGTGAGTGGCTAAGATAGGCAGGGTGCTGATGCTTGCTAGCACTACTCTGTGACGAGGCAGGATGATGGCACTGCATGCTGTCAGTGTAACAGGCTGGCACAACCAAAGCCACTGGTTCAAACAAACTCCCCCAGGTGCAGGCGCAAGGTGTTCACTGTGCCTGTGAAGGAGAGGTGCAGACTTCACTTAAATGTGGCTGAGGCACCTGTTTCGCTGCCCATAGGTCGCTGTCTCATGTGCACAAGCTTTAGGAGCAATGCAGGCTGCCAGTGTACCCTGTCAGGCTGCCCTGGATGTGACATGCAACCTTGCTCAGGCAGGGCTTTGGGGCACATCTCTTCACCTGACAGCAGCCATCTGTCGGGGCTGTAAGGGTTGGGGCTGCTCGGTGGCTGGGTTTGTGCACTGGTGTAGCAGCATTTCTCCCAGCCATGCTCTGGAGCGTGCCTAAGTGCCAGCTGGCACTGAGCTGGTTTAGGTAAGAGTGCCAGTGGGATGAAGGCTGTGCTCCAAATTCAGGGTAGAGCTACCTGGTGGGTCCTGCTCACTGTGCAGCAGTGGGAAAAGGAGGAGTGCTTCATGAGGAATGGGAGGAAGAAGAGTACATCATCCTTTATAACCGTAATGCCATTGTAGATGGCTGTGAAGCAGCTTTCCTGGGGTGCGGTGTTGGCTTCTTGTTGCCCTACTGTGAAAACAGAAGACATCCAAAGATGTGTGCTGACCTAAATTAGGGTTGCAGGAAAATTGCCTTATGTGGAGACTAAGTCCCACTAGTTTAGAGCAGAAACTAGCAAAAAGCCGCATGATAGAGATGTGCAGAGCAATGCCTGGCTTAGAGATAAGTCTGTTTGTCTGCTCACCCCCTCACAAGATGTTCAAAGAAATGGAAAGACAACTCATTTCAAACTGGTAAATTGACACACACCTCACAGAGCCAGCAAACTGGTTTGCGCAGGTGGACAAGAGGCCTTGTTGGCCAGCAGTTTCAGAGGGCTCACAAGGGATCAGGTATTGGTATGAAAAACAAGGATACCAGAACTCAAAAGGTTTGGCTTAAAAAAGATAGAAGACAGCATGGTTCTTGGGCACCTACTTTGAGGTTCAGATAAAGGAGAGCAGGAAGGAGTTTATGTCTTTTTCCTGTCCCTTCTTTGAAGCCAGCGTTGGCAGTTAGTGGCAGCAGGAGGACCGGCTGTTCAAGCCAGGGCCTTGCAGCAGCTCTGCTGACATAGCTTAGAGTGTTTCATCGCACCTCTAAAGTACCTTTGGGGATGAGGTACCACTGAAAGCTCACAGGTCAGCTGTGTCTGGGCACTGGTGCTGGCAGCCACTGCCAAGGCCGCAGGAAAAGCAGCCATGCTCTGGGAGGCTGGTTAGGGAGCACCTCTGCCATGTCACCTCTATGCCAGGGCACAGAAAGGTGAGGGTGGAAAGCACATGATCAATAGTCATTTGAAACTGCCGCCTCTCCCTCTCTCCATCTACTGCTCTGAGTCCGCTGGGAAACTTGTGGGGGTTCATAAGCCCCCTTAGCTTATGAAACAGACAGCATGAAGCAGGTCCTCCCTTGTGTCCAGGCGGTGAACCATCCACATCCCTCCTCGTGTTTCTCTCAAGAAGGCATGAGAAGCCCTGGGCTGGCTGGCTGGGGACACTGGGGGACAGGCCAGGTGCAGGGCAGGGTCTCGGCTCTGCCACCGCGTCCTCTGGCACCCTGCTGTGGGACCAGCTCTGTCCTTGGATTGCTGCCAGCAGGCAAGCATTGTGCGTGCCAGCCGGCGGCTGTGCCAGCGTGTGCCAGTGCAGCGCCTGGGCGGACGGGGCTGTACACACTTGTGTGTGTGTTTGATAACTGCCAGTGTGGTGCTGCCAAGCAGTGCCACTCACATGGGTGCCAAGTGTTGCTTCTGCACAGCTCCCCTGCCCTCTCCTCACAGCCGCTCTGCTCCACGCTGCCTGTCCTCCCCCGTGCCGCCCCCGACACGCCATGCTCCAGCACTGCTTGTATGAGCAAGCTCGCTGCACGTGCACCCATCAGCGCAGCTACTTGTGCTGAACACCTCCTCCAACCATGCTGCATGAGCCAAAGGGCCTGGGAAGTACTTGTTCCCACCAGATGGGAAGGGAGAACCAGTCTAAAGACCCTTCTTAAGCCAAAACTGAAACAGATCCAATTGAGGTGGGAGTACGGTACTAACATGAGTGCTGTTCACACTTATCTTCTGCTGAGATTGGTGTCTCAGAGTCTAGCTGCAAGAACATGCCCTAAACAAGCTGTACTCAATCCTTAGGAGGCTTGTACATGTCTTATGGTGATGGGTGGTGTTGAAGAACATTTTTCTCTGAATGGAGTCATGGAGTAGCCACGTAACACGCTCGAGAGTCATGTATTAATTTAAGAGACAAGTAATGTGTTCACCCTCCACCCCCATGCCATGGGTCATGGCTGCAGCCAATGCCCAGTGAACATCAAATGCTCTGTGAGGCTGCGGTCACCCCCTGGGAGCAAAATTTTCTGCTGCCTGGTTGCTGTGGTTGGATTTGCTGCACTAGCAGAGGCCCAAGGTTGGGTCCTGCTGCCACAGTGGCAAGGTTGGACAGCCACACGTCTCTCCTGCTCTTGTGTAGCCTGGAATGCATATGCTGGGCAGCACAAAGGAAGCTGGGCTATGGTCCCTTACCAGTACCGGTAAGTCTACCCCTGAGTGGATCAGCCCTTCTGGTTAAACGGGTCACTGCCCTTCCTCTTAGGGCCTTCCCCACCATCACCGAACGAGACTGCCACCCAGATGAGTCAAACCGTCAGACAACATCTGCACCCTCCACACGCCCCGTCCATGCGCTTGGATAGTTCAGCTGGTGGGCTCAGCCTGGGCAGCGGAAGCAAAGAAGCCCTGATTGACTGGCGAAGCAGCTGGTGGCTGAGCCTTTTTGGCACCCCAAGTGTCTACATATCCATTGTGGCGAGGTGGTCTGGTCCATTTCTGACCAGATCCCAGGAGCTAGACAGGGCCTGTGAAGACAGCAGTGAGAGCAAGTTTGGCCTTAAATGGATCTACTCTACCAGGGTTTGGGATCTGATCTGGAGAGTCATGTAGATGCACATCTGAATACTTGCTCATGAGCTGCTAACTCCTTGCCAGGAACAGATTACATTTGTGCAACTAATTACCCAACCAATTGATATGGAGAAGGAGACACTGGTTCACCCTTTCAATAGCCTGCGGTGAACTAGTTATCTGTGTCTTAAGACTGAAACTGCCACATTAAAGGTCAGACCCTGCCAACCTCCTGCCAACCCTTGAGCTGGGAGGTTCTGGCCAGGCTTGCTCTCCCCCTCCAGCAGGGTCAGATAGACCCCAGCCACCAGGAGCTCTGTGTCTGTATCTGGAAAGCTAGCACATTTGGCAGTTCCTTTCTACAGTTTCCTTCTTTTGAAACATAGATGTAAAAAGCATTACCCATAACGTTCAAAAAGAAATTGCTAGAAATGGGTTTGCCTGGGCAACCTGGCTTCAGCCATCTTGTGCCTACAATCACCTCCTGCATTTTTGCCATGGACTGCCACCTCTTCAGTACCCAGCCTGGACCGCAGCCAGAGCGAATGATGAGCTCGTCAGCGAGGCTGCCTCCTTTCTAAGCAGGGCTGGGAAACTTATCCAGTCAGTGAAGCAAGGGACTGCAGAAAGAAAGTGGGGTCTCTTGGGTAGACACTTGGTGCCTCCCTAGAGAGCTGGGTCTGTGTCTGCCCCTGCCTCAAAGTTAACTCTGTGAGTTGACAAGCCGCATAAACAAGAACTTTCACAGGAGCAGACCTATCTTCCTCATTTGCAGGAGCTGATTTACAGAAGTGCTTAAAGTTTGCAGTCACAGACATCAACAGCCAGGCTTTGCTTAAAGTGCTATATAGAGAAAAAAACACTGAAAAATTAGATCCCAATTGGTTCAAACTGTGCCCAAAGTGAATGAGTACTTATGACCTGAATCTCTGTCTCTTGTTTTGCAACTGTTACATAGGGATAACTCCACCCACACACACCTGAAAAGGTGGCTGAGAAAACAGCTTTATTAATAGCCCCGAAGTACTTAGTGCTGAAGTGATGAGCACTAGAAAGCCTGTGAAGAATTGGAGAAGCAGGGTGTCAGAGCAGGTTCTGACCACATGACAGTGATGAAGGTAGCACAGCTATCCGGGGGAAGAAACCTTTGTGGGTCATGCAATTATGGAGCACAGCATGTTATGTGGCATGAAGATGTAAATGTAATGTGCTTGAATTAGAGCCCTTGACACTTGTCAGATATTTGCATGTAAAGTATCCTTTTTCTGTGTATTGATAGGTTGTGCCCAGTAAGGACTGAAAGCGTTTGTGTGATAGATGCTTGCTCTTTGCTAGGTGGGATGAATTTGGCTGGACTACTCTTGAGCTCTCCTGCTACAAACTTGCTCTCAGGCTCACTCAGCTCAGCAGAGGTGAAACAGCAGAGATGAAATAGTGATAGATACAAGCCATCCTGCCAGCTGGGGAAGATGTCCATGTCACAGACAGGACCAACACCTGCTGACAGAGCAGGATATGGCAGAAGCTCCTCTGGTACAGAGCAAGGACTTTATTTAACACCACCACTCGCTTAACATCTCTTATCAGCACTGAATTCCACACAGAAGTCTTCAAACTCATATGAAGAATGAGAAGCAAATTGTTTCAATTGTCCAAATATTGTAAGAAATAATTTGCATGAAGTGCTACATGTGAAGCAGAAGCAACCTTGGTGGTTTACAGGAGGCTGAAGTTGGTAGCTGCTCTAGGTTGGATTTTTAAATAGCACTATGCATGGGTTGGTCATGCAAACAAGATGGGTGAGATGGATGGGGTGAGATGCAGTTTCGAACATTGCTGCCATAAGCCTGCAGCAGGCTCCTTGTAAACAAGGAAACTCTAGTGATGACCTGTGCTGAGGAAGCTGTTTGCACAGTTGGGACATAGGGACCTTTCTGGGTTTTGGATGAGAAGGGACTAGCTCCAGTTAAGGCTGAGAAGTGTCTTATGCTCTCTGGGCTCTGAGCTGCCTATCTTAGTAGCTTTTTTGTTTTTTTCTTTTCTTCTCCATTTAAATGCTGGAAACATAACTCTGACCCATCCTACAGAGGCAGGATTCAGCCTGGACCCTTCCTGATAGAGGTTTGCTCCCAGCTACTTTGTATGAAGGGGCTTGAATAACTTTCTCGAATTGCCCATCCCAAGGTCTTCCTAATCTTGTCTTGCTTTGGACCTCAGACCTGAAACCTTTTCTGCTGCAGTTGGAGCTTGGTGCTTCTTACCTTATGCTGGCTGCACAGAAAACAGCTGGCCACCCTTTCCATTACAACATATCAAAGACTGCTCCTTCCTCCCCACCCCCAAGACTTCTCTTTTCTAGGCTAAATGGACCCATCTTCACTCCTTTCTCTTAGTGTGAGGTTTCTGTGTATTTATCCTTTGTATTGTTCTCTTCTGGACTTTTTCCACTTCTGGACCTGGGACTCTGAATGGGTCCTGGCCCTGCACAGGCAGCACAAGACACTAATCTCCTCAGCCCTGTACCCAGCACCCTAGGCCAGTACCTGGCCCCTTCGCAACACCTCCGTATTGATGGTGATGCTTTGGTTTATGGTGCTCTGCAATCCCCAGATTTTTCCCTGCTATTCTGCTGCCCAGTTGGTTATTCCCCAGTTCATCTACCTACATCTCACTTTGCTTTACATTTGCATTTGTTCTTGCTGAACTGCATCTTGCTGCTTTCAAACCATTTCTCTGGCAGTTGAAATCACACTAAGCCCAGCCTCCAGAGTTCCTGCAGCCACTCTGGGATGAACAGGACTCCCTTCAGCAGTACCTGCTGTTATTCAGAAGGGAAGAACTGGATGGTGCCATCTTTCCCCTAAAAATCTCTGGAAACATCCCTGCTCCATCAAGCTGCTGGTATGGCAGTAACCTAACACTTAGGAGTTCATGCAGTGCCACTGAAAGTGATTTCACAGCTACTGTGATTAAGATCAAGAAATCAAAATGATCCCAGCAATCAAGTCAGGGGACATTACCCATGATGTAAATTTAGTTGCCGAAATCAAGCACAGCTGTCTCCTGAGGCTCCCCCTGATAAAAGGGGAGAGGGCCAGCCTGGGCAGGGGCAATAGGATATTGGCTCTCCATGTTATACCTGCAGCAGGTGCCCAGGGCAGCACCTGGAAAGCTGTGAGAAGATGCTGGTGAGGCCACACTGGTGGTTTCTGCTGCTCTGGGTTGGGAGATTCCACTCCAGAGGAACGGTACATGGTTCTACTCAGTCTTGGGGAGAACTGTGAAGGCTCTGCTCACCTTTCCACCAGGACACTCTGTCTCATTCACAGCACACTTACTCGCTGCTTGTGACAGGAACTCATTAGTATTCTAGTCAGCATGATGGCAAGGGGGGTGTTTGGGCAAGGAGGGAAGAAGGATGGTCTCTTGCTCCTGCTCAGCAAGACCAAATGACCAAACCCTCTCCCTCAATGTCTCTTTCTCCTGAGATTTCTCCATGTTGATAAAAGCCCAGCTCTGCTTTCTCCTGTGGATAAAACAATAGCCTTTGCCATAGCTGCCTTCTGGCCAGTTTCGCACTGACCACCCAGCTCCTATCAGGACACCCAGCTTCCCTGCACTGCCTCCTGCCAGTGCACACATTGCCTTCCCGATCCTCTCCCTTCAGCTGCCAGCCTCACTAGATACAAAAGGAAGGAATTCAGCTCATTTGCCCAATAATAGAACAAGGATATTTTTCCCTGAGGAAGGAGCTCCCTCTGTCCTGCCCTGAGCAACAGCAACCTGTGGAGCAGAGTGGCCCAGCTTGCCGAAAGAGGAGCGTGGGTTTCCTCGGGAGAGTGTCAATCCAGTGGCATGTTTCCTGGAAAGGAAGTGCTGTTCACGGCTGCAGAGTTCAGAGGAAGCGTAGTGATGCAGCGAGCAAATGGATGCTTCAATAGCTGTGACAATGCCTTGGGAGGCCTGAACTCAATGCCCTGCCTTTGGCTGCTCCCTTCCTGGAGCTGGCCACACGAGGAGAGTCCTGCCTGCTACATGGGGCTGTGTGGCTAGGCAATGGGGTCCCTCAGGGTGGCTCATGCTGAGCAAGCAAACACTTGAAGCAGCAGTTGAAAGTGCGGACGATCTTCGCATTTTCCTACAGCACATCGGGAGAAAAATACACACTCAAGGCTGTGAAATGGATAATCTAGTGGCACGGGATGTTTCTAATAAGGGAAAAGGGCCAAAATGGAGCAGTTTTGTTTCTGAAGTTGAGAGGTGACTTCTCTGAGCTGCCCAGCCCGCAGCCAGCCCCACACAGTTCTTCCTTTTGCATATGTTGGCTCCATGTGTGTCAGAATTGGGAAGAAATGCCAGCAAGTCTGCACTGTGCTCCGAGCATGTGTTTTCTGTGCTGCAATAAGGCTGCAAACTGAAAGCTACTAATGCTTTTGCTAGGATGACAACTGCATCTCAAGTGCTGATGCCCTGCTGCTCTTGCTTGAGGCAGAAGAAACTCAACCAAAACATCAATATGCAATGAAGATCAGCAAGTCGGAACTGGGAATTGCTGCGTTCCACAGGAGTGAGTTCCTGTGGATGGATTCATGTCTGTTTGTGTATATTCTCCTCATGGTGCATGTGAGAACTTAGTGGCTCCAAAGGCATGTGCCTTTGGGTGGAGAGCCTGTTGTCAAGTAGCCCTAGTTCATCCTGTTGGCTGCGGTGCCACGAGCAGATCAGAATGGAAATGGCTCCTGCTTTGATATTCCCTGCTTCTGCACTGTCACATCCAGAGCTCCTAGCATGCGTACCCTGAGGGACTTCCTGAAGCATTGCTGTCTCAGGGACTGATTGCACGTCTTCAGACTGCTGAGGCTCCTACTAAGGATGGAAGTAGTCCCACATAGCACAGACCAGGGGAGAAACAAAGCATTGTAAAGCAGCTTCTTTTTGCTGCCATCTTCATGGGCCACACCCAAGCTGGGTGTCAGCAGAAGAATAGCAAGGAAATGACCTCCAACATGCCATAATGCTCCTGTCTCCCCATACTTCTATCCTATGTTGTATATTGCCAGCTGTGGTGAGAGGGGGATAGAGGGGAGCATGACAGTCTTGCATCCCCTGGGGTGTAGCTAAGCTCATACCACGATATGGAGTGAGAATTAGGTCTCAGGTTTAGCTTCTGGGTCCATAGACTATTATGTTTACAGTACTTTGTGTACCAGGGTTGATACTCCCCTTACAGGCCAATGGTGAGGTACTAATGAATGTTTTAAAGCACTAAAGAGCTTTGCTGCAGAAAATGCCAGTCCTACCAAAACCAGTCCAAATGTTCCATGATCCTGAGCCTTTCTTCTGAGTGGGACTGGTGCTCCATTGTACGTACATATGCGAGCCATTCGCACAGCCAGCGTTGGCATGGCACCTGCTGAGGGTTCCCGGCCCTCCCTGGGACCCGTGTCAGTGGTGTTGGCAAGATGGGTTGTGGAGAGGTGGGAGGCTACCCGGGAGTTTCCCCGGCTGGGCTGGGATGTGGAGGCTGCCCGGGGCTGGAATGACCTCCTGCCTGTGCAAGGCTGGCAAGGCACATGATGCCCCTGGAATTTCTGGGGCTCCCAGCAGCACCTCCTCCGCACTGCCCTCCTTTGAGGGTCCAGGTTTCACAGCCAGAGCTGGGGCTTTTCTTCCTTTCCATCTCTGCTGTTTATCTCGGAGAAAACCCATCTCACTGTTTTTCAACTGCCCGAGGGTGTTTTTCGGGGGTTTTTCAGGCTATTTTGAAGCTCATTTTTCCCAGATGTGCCTTTTCTTTTTTTTTTTTTTTCTTTTTTTCTTCTGTAACTTTTCTTCTTCGCCTTGAAGTTTCCGGCCACGTGACTTTCAGCTTACATCCCCGAGGTTCTGAGAAACCACAGGAGGCTGAGACCTAAAGGGAAGGTGCAGAGGCTCAGAAAGGAGAGGTAGAGAAAGTGCCAGAGCACGGGGCAGGAGGACAGAGTGCCTCTGGGACAGGCAAGAGCTGGGACGCCAAGGGCCATCTTGGGCAGGGGAGAGGCAAGGGAAACAGAAGGCAGGTACTTCAAGGGCACAAAGGAAGCTGAAGAGGCCCTGGGAGCCAGAGACAAGAGCCATGCCCCACAGCTCCGACAGCAGTGACTCCAGCAGCTTCAGCCAGTCTCCCCCTCCCAGCAAGCAGGTAAAGTGGGGACCCTTTGACAGCATTCCCTGGATGAAGAGTCTTTCCAGGTGGGCCGTGGAGGGGCAGGAGGAAGGGTGGCACCCACCACTAGCATTTTTATAGCACACTGTGGTGGAGCTTTCTAGGAACAGCTGTGGGGAGAGGGATGCGGGCTCAGCCGGGAGACCTGGCAGGATCCTCAGCCACTGAGCTGGCTATGGGCGGAGAGAGGAGGCCTGGTTACCTGGGGCTATGCCAGGAGCAGCTGTGGGGCCAGGACCCCTGGGGCACGGTGAGCCCTGCGGTACATGCTGGGCAGGCAGCAGGCATGAAGCATCAGTGTGAGAGTCGCTGCTTTGGTGAGGAGCCTGAGCATGCTCCTCCTCACCATGGACAGGATGGCTCAGGAGCAGCCTGCCAGCTTCCTGCTGCTGTGGACAGCACTCGGGACCCAGAAAAGGCTTGCCACTGTGGGTCTGCTCTCTTTTCTGTTCAGCCTCAGAGGTTTTTCATCTCAGTAATGCTTGACAGAGGGATTTTGGTTTGTTGTAGTAAGTACCTTAATGGTAGGTTGTCTGCTGGCAGATACTGACACAAGTCTGAGGTATTTCCACTGCCTTTTCTGTCTAAACTTTATTATATCTGTCATCTCTCATTTTCTAGGGCTACAAACAGGCAAGTACCTGAGACTTTGCTGAGAAACCTTGGGGACAATCAGGACAGACGATTTTTGGCTTGCAACCAGGGATGGGGAGGCATCCTGGTAGAGAAGGGAATAAAGCACAGGGGTTGCCAAAGGATAGGGACTCGACTTGGTGCAGGATGTGGGAGCTGCTGTATCTGAGGCATTTGTAGGGTATTGAAGGCAAGGATAAAACGGTTACATGAAAAGAAAAGATCCTGGGCGGGGTGAAGGGGGGAGAGGATGTGGACAGACTGATGGGCTGGGTAGATAACTCTTGTGGCTGAGTCTTGTAGTCCTGTGGAGAAGTGGTGGTATGAATGTTTAAGAGTCCACAAAAGAGGCAGTGCAATATGAAAATAGAAGGTGAAAGAGTCTGTGTGACTGTTTCAACTGTCAGAAGGCAGTAGCAGGACCAGATCTCAGCAGAGAACAGCTACTGCATGAAGCCTGGAGACCTGGGCTCTCCCCTGCCCAAGGGTCTTGGGAATGTTGCAGTCAACATTGCAGGCATTGCCACCAAGGGACTCCAGAAAAGAGCAAACGCAGAGATCAGAGAGCTGGAGCAAATGAGATCTAGGCAAAACCAAAAGCACTGAGTCTGTCTAGTTAAACAAAGCAGAGACCACATTGCACTGTAAGGGTCTACAACAAATAAAGCCTGAAGGAGGAGAATGATGGAGAGGAGGAGGGACCTAATGGGATGGAGGACAACACAGGCTTAATCTCTGTAAAGAGGGCTTAGTGAAGGAGCTGGAATGTCTACGGTGCCATATCCCCACAGAGAGACAAGAAAGGGAAAGGTTTTCTGTACAAGGAATTCAAATTGTTCTGGGGAGAGGTTCCTCTCTTGTCCTTCAAGGCATATCCCAGGCCTGAGTCTTGGTGAAAAGAGTGGTCATTTCCCAGCTTACTGGGATGTCCAAGGGTGTCAGACTTGCCACTCCTGGCAATGGGGATGCAAAGAGCATCATGCATCCCTGGGGTATGGCTTTATCCTGGTGCTAAGGGTGCGTAACCCATGTCCTGTGCTTCAGTGATGTTATCTGCTGTGTCCCCTTGCCACCTGCAGGAGCATGGCAAGGGAAGGGATGCCCCAGTCATTTCCATGCCTTGTTTTCCTAGGACTCTTCTGATGACATGAGGAAAGTCCAAAGGAGGGAGAAGAATCGCATCGCTGCCCAGAAGAGCCGCCTGAGGCAGACTCAGAAAGCAGACACACTGCACTTGGTGAGCACTCCCACTCTTCCCTGTCCCCAGTGCTGATGGCTCACGTAGGGGACAACATGCATTTCCCCCTGGGGAGATGGAGCACGGATGCTCAGTTGGGGCAGGACAGGAAAATTGAGACCAGGGCAGGATGTAGGAGTCAGCGCTCACAGCGAGAGCACACAGCCCAGGATGACTGCCATTAAAGCATTTAGTTTTGCAGCTAGTTTTGAATCCAACTTCATCTCTCAGTCTGGCATAACAGATTTCCTTTCCTAACCTCTTCTGACTGACTCACTCAGAAGCTCTTTGAAAGCACAGGCTCACCCGGACTGGTTCTCCCCAGGTTTGTGCATGCCATCACTTAGGCAGCAATGCAGCAGTATACAAGGATGCTTCTCTGAGATTTGTGTTCATTGATATGGTTGATGCTGCAATGTGGAACCGAATAGGACATATCCTCTGGTCTGTTCCCTGAGAGGCTGCCGGCATAGATGAATACTAACAATCTTCCAGTATTTTTATATTTCTCCATGGTAGCATTCCTGAAGGCTTTTCTTGTTGTTTAGCATGGTTTTCTTCACTGGTTTTGTCCTGGTGCCCCACTCTCCTCCTGTGGTACCATGGGCACTCCTGTGGCTCTTCCTAGTATGAAGAATTAGACATCCGCTTTTCAGGAGGGATGGTTACTTTTGGCTGTGTGGGTTTGGGCAGGAGTGCGTAGTTAGTGTTGGAGCACAGGGGCTGGGTTCCTTTGCATTTTGCACTTTGGTAAGTGCAGTCCCATGTGTTTTGGGCCATTGGCGGGGCAGGATGCAGAACACACAACCTGCAGTGGGCAGAGACCATCTTTATCCCTGTGCTGAGCTCAGCTGCCCTTTGAAAAGTGGTAGTTGGCGTCATGTTCAAAAAAATGTCCTTTGACTTAGCGGTCTTCATATTCTCCCATATCCCCATTTTTGGGAAGAATTCATGAGAAGCTGGTCTTGAACCTTCCTCCTTATTTAGCACCCCCAGTCCACAGTTGGAGCTGGGTTTAAGACAGAGACTTCATTCTTTTCTCAGTAGCTGATGATCCTTCTAGAGCTGACATGGCTCTGGGCTGATTGCATTACATCTGTCAGCAATGACAGTCTGAATGACCGTGCCTGAGAGGGTTGTAGAGATAGCCCTTCCTGGGAGTCAGTGCTCTCTCCAGGGAAATCCTAGAAGTGGATATGGACTCTGATCCTCCCCCAGGAAAAACCTGCCTAGCTGTGCAACAAGAAGAATTGGGCTGCTTTTAGAGCAGATGACAAAACACTGGCTTATGAGATTACTGCTGCTCAGCTAGCATTGGTAGCACACAGTCCTTGCCATGCCTTGGCAGTGGGAGCAGAGGGGCTAAGCCCAGTTTGGTTCAGAGAAGATCCTGGCAGGCAGCTAGAGAAATGCAGGGAGGCAAGTAGAGGATGGACTGAATTTTTGGTAATGTTTTTCCAATTCCTGGTTGACAGTGACCCCCTGCTGTTCCTGAGTTCATTCCCTAAGTGCCTGAGGGTCTTTGTCTCTCTGTGGTTCTGTCCACAAAAGCATGGCTCGGCTTGAGCTCTGGTGGGATGAAAGGAGCCAGCAGCTCTGTCTGCCCCAGGGCTTTGTAGCTTATGTTTTGAGGGGAATGAGTCACGGTACGCTGGAGCTCCGGGCCCCTGAGTGATTCCCATCAGCTCCCGAGTTCAACATCAGACATGATTTCCAAAGCATGTAGCCACATCAGAGATGCTCCTTTGCTGTGTGACCTCCTCCTGTGACAGCCGCTGTAACTGCTGAGTGTTTCATTCAACCTGTGTGCAGAGCACGGGCACTGTCAGAAGTCAGTGTGGCAGCAGAGGGGTGGCAGGTTTTCTTTCCCGAGGTGGTGGTGCAGCTTTGCAGGGTCTCGGAGCGCTGGGTCTCGCTTTAGCTGTCTCGGCTGAGTTTGCAGAGCCTGCTGCCGTGTCTTCTCTCCCTCCTCTGGTCCTGCCCAGGCTGCTGGCTGCATGGTCGGTTACTGCCGGGGATGCTCTAGGCTGGATGGAGTTGACTGCACTTCGGCAGCAGTAGAGGCAGCAAAAGCTTCAGTACTCTTGGGATCACTGGGACAAGGCTGAGCATCATTATTAGACCCTTTGTTGTTATTCTCATTAACAACAGTATTAATTCAGTACTTCTGAGGCCTCAGTTTCTCTTTTCTTCTGACTCGAGCATCTCCCCCTCCTCCCCACCGCGCCGCCGGTTTCCCCGGCTGCTAGCAGGAAGCAGTGAGTCTTTTCTTTCCAGGGCAATGACAGGTTTCCTGTGGCAGGTGGTTTTCTGGTTAGAGACGGCGGTTATTCAGCGCGCCCTTCCCCCGGCCGGGCGGCCCGGGAAGCGGCCGGTGCGTGAGAGGGAGCGAGAAAGCCTGGGCGGGAGCACGCCG
>NW_009911952.1:0-1947 GCF_000696875.1 Nestor notabilis
GCCCCGTATGGTTCTTCCGTCCAGCGTGGGACGAGCCGGAAGCCCAGCCGCCTTGGACTTCGCCCCATGGGGCGGGCAGCTTCTTCCTCCAGAAACGAGGCCTCGGACAGGGCGCTGTCCTGGGCCCTTCTAACCTGTTCTGACACCACACTAGAACATCAGTTTGCACCTGCAGCAAAGGCTCCTCGGGTCATCAAACACTCAGGGTAAAACAAAAAACACCAACAAAATTATTAAAGAATTAAGCTGGTTTTCTCACCATTATCAATACTGTTCAACATAGTCAAAAAGTGCCTCAGCATACTGCTGATTATGAATATACCCATATACAATGTGCACTAAATTTAAGGCAAGCTATCCAAATTCCCCATCACAAATACAAGATTAAATTCTAGGTCCCTTACTCCAGTCCATTTTATCACTACGAGTTTCACTTAAAAACAGCAAAGCTTATCCTTGAATTACCGTTTTAAAAACGTCACTAAGGGCTCTCTGAAATTCTCCTTTCCCCTCCTTCCTCCCAATGCACTCCACATCACACCAGTCAGTAACTTAACACTTGCAGGTTTTCCTCTGTATAACCAACATTTGTGTAAACTGGATAGTAGCCAAATCTAACTCTGCATGGCAGTCTTTTAAAAAAGCCAAAGCAAAGAAAATGATGCCTTTTTATTTCTAAAGGAGAAGATGCACCTAGAAAGCTGAAAATAAAACCTGCATATATCCGCAATGAGTCATTGATCCTTTTTTTAAAGGCATGTGGTGCTGTAACTGAAATAATTTATCATCTGATTTCACTAGAACATTTTTTTTTTAAATGGGGCTTAAATAATTTGTACTTTCCTTTTGCCAAAATACTGATAAGCACTTCACCTTTCCTTTTTATTCAAGGTTTTCCTATAGGCACCCACATGAAAAAGGAAATGTGAATCCCTGCTCCTTTGGCCATTTAATAAAGATGAAAATAATGACAGAGGGATGTTTAAAGTGTGTTTCTGTCACCTGTGTTTGCAAAGTTTCTTTATGTTGTGTAACAACAAATGAATATATAAAACATACAAGAATTTACTATATTATCCTGACTTACCAAAAGTGTTATGAAGAAGTTTCACTCAAAGACTGTGGGCAAGATTGTGGCGTTTATAATATTGGCATTAAAAAGCAACTCTAATTCAGAGAAACAGTATGTGGACACTCAATAGGCTTATGTGGATAAATACAAAGGCAAATAATAGCAATATTATGTTATAAATTCTTGCAATGGCAATGCTAATTTGTCTCAATTTTGAAAGGACCTCTAGTATAGCAAGTTGATTTTCTATTGTTTCAAGAAAAATTTACATCTACAGAGGAATAAAATTAAGCAGATGTTCTGAGTGCAAGGGTAAACCCACTGAGAACACCCAGGTTTGAACACAGTCCCTTCTCCTCTTCACCTTTTCTGTGGTGCAGAACAACCACTTGGGCACATCACCAGAGTGTTCTGAAAACACAGTTATAAAACTTGGAAACCTCAGGGTCAAACACGTAGTAACACATTATTTTTCTCTGCATTATAAGTTTTTAAATATTACCCATTGCAAGTATTATCTACAATGTGCTTGAAGTGAAATATCTTAAGCCTTTCTGTCATTAATGACATTGAAGCATGGCTTAACTTGAATTCCACTGACAGGGCTGTTTTGTGCTACTACAGCTTATCTTCTATCATCCCACATCTACAGTTTTTGTTTGGTTTGAAATGGCATTTAAACTACAGCAGTGACTTCACATCTTCAGTGTATCCATCCTGGCTCCCCTGACTCACCATCTTGACTCTGCCAAAGCCCACCAAAACAATTCCCCTCCCAGCTTCAGTTCAAAACCTTTGCTCAGTCCTTTTCTCAGGCATGCCCCAGAGCCATTAACACTGGGCTCTCACATATGCAATCTTTCACAACTTGTAAA
>NW_009911952.1:2005-10282 GCF_000696875.1 Nestor notabilis
GGGGGGGGGGAAGTATCAGACAAGTATTTCTTAGCAATACTCTGATGGCTATAAAAAGTTCATTAAATCCAGATCTGAAGAGAAAAATAGCATTACTTGAGACTCATGATAAAATTAGGTGCCAATAATACACAGGACTTGTAAACTTATGAGAAAGGGTTTTGTAATAATAGCTACATCTCAGTTCTCCAGGTTCCTAAAATGAAAGGTTTCTATAAAAGAGAGGTTATTTTGTTCTTTATGAAAAGAGTCAGCATGACATAAAAAATCCCATCCTGGGACCTAGAAGTGTCTGCCTTGAAAAATTAGGATTAAGAAAATCACAAAATCAAGGCAGTGAGTCCAAGAATGTTGAATGGACATGATAATGTGCCACAAAATATTTTTTTAAACCACTGCACCATTTTCAGTTTTCAAAAGATGCACTTACTGTTTAAACAAGACTGTCGAGTTTATATTTTATTGTACCCAGACCATCAAAAATGGAGTATACTTATATAACTCACTCCTCATTAAAATTTTAAAGCTTTGCTTATTCTCTGTTATCAGGATGATACCACTGCTCCATGCCATAGTTTTTTCTTGAGTCCTTGGTTTCTCTGTGTAATTTCAAACACGTATTGGAAGTGCAGGAAATCTCATGCTTCAACTGTCATTTCACCACCTTAGACTGAGAAACACTGACCCAGCAAAGGGAAAAAAGAGTAGGACCAAAGTGGGTCATTTGATGGCTTTTTTGAAAGCATGTGTTACTTCAAACCACAATATTCTAGAAACGAAGCAAGTCAGTGGCTTCAGAATAGGAATGGAAGTAGCTAAAAAGGTGAATTAAGGTCAGTGAAAATAAAGCCACATGTACGTTGTTAACAGACAAGAGCTTGCACAAACTTACCCAGCCATCTATAACCACAGAGGTGAATAAACAAATGTTATAACTACTAGGAGATTTAATTGCGACATACAGTTTAAGGGAGGAAATGAAGTCGAGACACAGCATAGGTAACTTCTCTGTACACTATATATAATGCCAAAGAATTGCCAAAACAGACAATATTTTTTACATACAGGCAAGGTAATTAAATACTGTTTTCCATGCACAGGAGTCCTGAACGTTTATTGAGGGGCTAAAAAAACCAACCAATTTTGAGGGGTGGGATGGACAGACATGGCAGGACACAATACTCCAAAAAGCGCCCAAACAAACAAAAAGCAGCATTGTGGTGAATTCTAGGACTGGTAAGAGAAAACATATGGAAAAGAAGATTTAGTTAGAAACTGTAGGAGGTCTTTAAAGCAGAATGCTATGGTGAAAACCTAGTAGCTTTGACAGGGTATTAAAGCAGAATGGAACAAGACCAACCCCATCTAAGCACCTCCTTGAAGTCTGTTCTTACAGCCTGTAATCCTGTAGGCAAGGAAGGAAAGATGAAGGGATAAAGAGCTTTTAGGTTTTGCATTGTATTATGTGACATATGAGCGACTAGAAAACAAAACGCTCTTTATGTAAAGAGGCAAAGGCAAACTATCAGAGCAGACTCAGCAGCCTGGTCAGAAGTCACACAGAACCAGTATTTTTGCTACTTTCAGGACAGGACAACACTTCTAATTGCAGATACTTTGCTATTAACGTTATACTGTTCACTCAAGATCAAACGCCCTCTTGCAAGGTATGACTGCCCCGAGAAAACACCTCATTGTCTCACATCACAAACATATCCTAACCTTGAGTTCAGTCCTTGGACCTGTTAATGGTTAAAGGAGAGCACATCTTAAACTTCCTTTTGGCACAAGCCCTGTAAGACCATCTTTAAATGGGGAAGAGAACACACATAAAACTGTCTCTCAGCTAAATTGCCATCATTTGGCAATGAACTTCTGTGGAAAAACCTTTAAACCTTCCCCATTAAAACTTTTAATTTACCAAGTACAAAGCTCCAGAAGATAAATTACAAATTGACATAAACTGATCACACATTTATACCCAGAAACACCAAACTGCTCAACAGTATCTGGGGATGGTAGAGGACTGAGCAGCATTTTGTTCTGTACTTACTGATAAATTCAGATTTATGTTTCCCTGACACAGCTTTCCAATACTTTGAGACAACTTCTCAGATTCATGCATACCTCATTTTTTTGACTGGACTGCTGATAGTTTTGGCGCAATCTCCGTATTTGAATGGCAGCATAGAAAATGAATGCTTCCCACTGACCAGCTCCCTTGAAGAACTCACTTTACTGGAATCATCTCAACTGAAATCAATAAATAGAACCTGTATTTTCAAGAGACATTTTCTCCAAGTGTAAACTTAAGAGTCTCTGTCATCTCCAATGCATAAACATGGATATAATGCCATTTCACAAGCAGAGAAGAGTATATAAATATTGTGGTATCTTAAAAAGGTGATCTTGTTCTTTTCAAATCTGGCTGCATATTCCTGTGCCCTCTCTTCAGATTACCCTTAGCACATTTACACCCATATGGCACGTTAGAGGAGATTATTCATCAAATGAACGGTCAGTTTTTCTCAGGTGGGATTTCCTCTCCCCCCCTTTTTAAAGTGTTTTTAGGTGGATGGCAGACCAGCAGGACACAATGCATAGCCACACAAGTTTCCAGCCACCATTAAAGAAGGAATGGGAACACAACCAAAACCAGTGGGGAGTACAGGATTAGTCATTTTATTGCTAGCTCATTCTCAGACCAGATTAAACCAATTATAAAACAGCACTTCTAGCAGCACTGCAGAACCTTGAGCAGGGTGGACGTGTGGGGGTCTTTTCAAGGGAAGAAAGCACACAGAACGAACAGATATTTCTGGTTCTGCTCTGAAAAAGCAGTAGAGAGCACATCACCAAAGAAACGTTTTGGGATAGAGAACTATACCATTCATTGAGCAATCCATGGGCTGTCACATACAGGTTTTGTTTTGTTTGGTTGGGTTTTTGTTTGGCTTTGGTTTTCTGGGTTTGTTTTTTGGTTTTGTTGTTGTTCAACATCAGTAACAGAAGATACACTTGCAGCTATTATAGCCAGTACTAGAAACATAACTGTAAACTCCATTAGAACAATCCTGTTACCCAACTCAAAGTCAGCTGGCAGACCAAAAATAAATTAAATTATAGTATTTGTCCCCCAGCTAGAAATAAGTATCTGGAAAGAGGAAATAATCTGACAAAAGCAGGAAAGTAATGGACACAAACATGTGTGGTGTTTTCTGCTTTTGGAGGGGTTTTGTTTGGTTTTTTTTTTGGTCTTTTTGTGGTGGATTGGGGGTTGTTTGGGGTCTTTGTTTTCGAGGGGGTTGGGGGTTTTTGGGATTTGCTTTGGGTTTTTTTGGGGAGGAGGATGGGTGGTGTTTGTTTCTTGGAGATTTGGGGGGAATTGGTTTTAATATGATTGAGTTCATAAGGCTCCCAGAGCAGTATGTTTTACAAAGCAAATCTATCACCATCTATCAATATCGGAGAGAGAGCAAGAGAGACAGAAGGAGATGAGTAAAACTCAAAACTACTTATTACAAAGTAGGTCTATTTTTCTATATACAACATGGGTTGGTTTTCCATTTTCTCACTTTGCACTACAAAAAAAGAAGTTAAATGCTGTTCCCATAATGCCTGATCTACTTTACTTCCAGAAGTGTCTGAAGAGCAGCACTGATGATAAAAACTCTAAATTGCTCTTCTCTAAGATTCCAGTTGATCAATATTAATACTTTCTGTCACAGAGACTTCCAGGAGTTTGTAGTATTGCAAACTAGAATAAGGGGAAACAGCCTCAGCTGCTGGTTTGAGGAAATACTATCACATGTCTATGCACAGTTTAATACTTGCCTTTACCCCACCACCACCTCATCCTCCTCTCTCCACTTATATCTCCCATACCTCATATAGTAAAATCTACAGGATTGCGCTGGTAGTTTTTTGTTTGGTTTGGGTTGTTTTTTTTTTTCCCGTTACACTATATGGTGTAGCAGCAGCAAAAACATATGCACACACTCCCCATATAAGTGGACCTGGGCATAGTGATTGACAGCCAGCTGAACATGAGGTGGCATGTGCCCAGGCAGCCAACAGCATCCTGGCCTGTATCAGCTCTAGTGTGGCAGCAGGGCCAGGGCAGTGATTGTTCCCCTGTACTGGGCACTGGTGAGACCACATCTTAAGTCCTGTGTTCAGTTCTGGGCCTCTCACAAGAGAGACATTGAGGTATTGGAGCAGGTCCAGAGAAGGGCAAAGAGCCAAAGAGCTGGTGAAGGGTCTGGAGCACAAGTCCGATGAGGAACAGCTGAGGGACCTGGGGGAGGTTAGTCTGGAGAAAAGGAGGCTCAGGTGGGACTTTATCTATCTCTACAGCTACCTGAAAGGAGGATGGAGCCAGGAGGTGGCTCATCACTTCTCCCAAGTAAGAAGTGGTAAAACAAGAAGAAATGGCCTTAGTCTGCACCAAGGGAGGTTTAAATTGGATATTGGGAAATTTTTTTTCACCAAAAGTGTTGTTAAGCATTTGAACAGATTGCCCAGGGCAGTGATGGAATCACCGTCCCTGGAAGTGTTCAGAAACTGTGTAGATGAGGCCCTTAATGACATGGTTTAGTGGTGGGCTTGGCAGTGCTGGGGTAGAGGTTGGACTTTATGATCTTAAAGGTCTTTCCAACCTAATTGATTCCATGATTCTATCCCAGGTAATTCATTAAAAGGAGAAGCTCTGAATCTACTTTCCATCTCCTGTTCATTAATATAGACAGACATGTCTGAAGAGACTGCTCAAAGACTTCCCATTATTTAGTTTTAAGTTTCTTGTAATTTTACTGAAACTTCATAGTGTTGCTGATCAGATATTCTATTGGACTAGGAGAAAAATTAACTCTATCCCAGCCAAAACCAGGACAGACTCTTTTTTGCAAACAGGAGTGTTCGATGGAGTTGTTTTGTTGGGTTTTTTTTTATTTAAACAAACCAGGAAGAAATAATGTGAAAAGATTATTGAAAAACATGATGGCTTATCTCGTTAAAAAGTAAACTTTTTAAGAAGCATCAGCATTGAAACAATCATGGAGAATTTATGGGATACAGATCACTCTGAAGTTAAGGATATATCTTTTGCTGTCTTTTTAGTCTCAATGAGATTAAAATCTAAACTTCTGGTAATGTACACATATAACATTAATGTTGGCATGAGCTAATTTCTGAGTGACTGACTTGGCAGTCTCAGTATTCTTGCAAATATTCATTTAAAAGACAAGAAAAAATGAACAAAAAAAACCCCAACAAAAAACCTAAACACAACCCAGATAGTTACATATATTCCTAAAGCATCCCCTCCTTTTAACCTGCTCTTACAGATAAACTGCACTTGCTCTGTGCAGCCGTGGGTCTGATGAATAAGCCTAAAGAGGTACAGCTGTGAGAAGCCACATTTGGACCTCTACAGCTGGCTGAGGAGCTGCACATCAGCTCAGGTCCTTGCCCCTGCCCCAGCTGTGCGCAGCAGTTAGGGAGCAAGCAAAAGTGGCTGCTTTGCAAGGGACGGCTAGCCAGGAGCTGGGGTGACAGCAAGGCACTATATTAATGGGTTCAATCCTATAGTACCTGAGCACAAGAAACAGAGCAGGTTTGGTGACAGTGACCAGGGATGGCCCAAGCCAACTTGTAGTGATGAGGTCCAAGGTCACCATGCAAGGTGTGACACCACGCACAAGTGTACCTATAGCTGAATCCATCGTATCTTTTCCCTCCTGCAGACTGTCCCCCTTCAACCTTTCCAAACAACTGGTCATTACCTTTATTGCTGTTGTGTCTTACAGGTTTCTGTACTTGCCAAGGCCAGAGGATCCTATGCATAAGTATTTTCCATGTGCCTGTGTGGTCTCTTAGCTCCATGTTCCCTCAGAATACTGGTCTAAAATTCATATAATTTGGTTTTACCACAGTTAAAGCTATGACAACTCTGTCATTATTCCATTATCTTGATTGCAGAAAGTATTTTAAAGGCCATGGGTCACTTGGGTTACTTAAATTACCTCAGCTTCACAATTCCATACTTCCTTTAGACAAGACTGATCTCCTTCATTTTCAAAGAGCTGAGCAGTTCAAATTCCCATTCAAATGAGAAGGCTCTGCATTCACTTAACACATCCAAAAGTCAGACCACTATTTCAATGTCTGTGCTCAGATGGGAGACCATAGAGACTCAGGAAGAGGTTAAAAGGCAATGGAAATGAAAGGAAAAACTTAAAATAGGAACAGGCATACAGATGACAGTTATAAAGAAGCCCTTTAAAAGTGGAAGAAAGGAAAAAAAGAAGCAAATAAACCAAAAAACATGCATAGCATTACCAGCCATAACCCTGAACTGTTATTTTTGGATGCAAATTGTGTTTCAGAGATGAGTCCCAGAATGTAATTTATTATGATGTGAAAAATCATACCATGACTAATTCCCTATCAAGGGCACAACACAATTAAACACAGTTGTGCAAAGAGGCTTTACAGGAGACTAGATCCACATTGATTCAAGGGGAAAAAAAGCCATTTCAGGAATAACCTGCATTACCTACCAAAATGTGACTCACCTGCAGTTACTCACAGCAACTATTCAAGAAAGGAACACAGCCTAAACAGTACTTGCCCAGACTCTGTATAGCTATACAAGCTGTATGTGTATTAACCTCCTTGGACAACTCAGAAGGCCCAAGAGGTATACCAATCATTTATTAGAAGATCCTCGTATAAGGATCAGTCTTTGATCATTCAAAGTAAAAAGACAAACATTTGGACCTTATCCACTAAGCTTTGCCTTCCCCCAGTGTACTTCTTCCAGTTCATGAACATTTCCGAAAGGCCCTTCAGAGTTCTAATAATCTGAATGTCCGATCACATTTATTACCCATTGCCTCTTATCTCCTGCCCACCTCCCCTCATCTGCCTCCAAGCATCACTGTACCACACTGGGCTCTTTCTGGAGGGGGTACTTTGCAAGATCAACAATACCATGTGTCAGTTGAATGCCAAGTAATCCTGCTTATGCATTATCACTTCACAGAAACAGGAGATGGTCAAACACAATGACAGAGCAAAGGGCTAACTGAAAAACAAAACAAACCCAACTAAAACCATCACATACACAGACTGATCTATCAGGAATTTTCTCTATTTTAGAAGTGATGCTTTATTTCATAACCAAAGACGCTGTACTTAATGAGATTCATTTTTCCTTTCTGCTGGGTGTTCTTGCTGTATCATTCTAGAAGGACAGTATTATGCAGCTTTATTAATTTTTGTTACCAGTGTACTTAGATGAGCTTTACAAGATGTTGAGGATACTCACAAGATCTTCAAAGGACAGGCATTACCATGTACATACTAGGAGCAAAATGAAATTACGAACTTCCACAAGCATCATACTGTTCTTTTAGACCATGATGCACAACATAAAGTTAATTGTCCTTTCTTGCTATCAAATTCAGGCCCACTCCTCTGTATTACAACCAACTGAAAATACCCATTTGATATCAAATATTTTAACTCTTGATGAAATTAAGAGCTTGACTCCTTGGTTCTAACATATTTACCTTTACCAAATAAATCACATTTACCAAAAGCAACCATTCTTCTGCCACAAATTTCCTAAAGCAATCATTCCAAACATGATGTCTAAAGTAAGAGCTAGAAGTAATTTAAATTAAAACACATAGACAGAAACCCTTTGATATGATTGGGGAGTTTATATAAAAGGAGAAAGAACATCAACCTACTGCTCTGGTTTTTTTATATGGAGATGTTCACAAAGGCACCAAGCAGGCTATGTAAAAATAGTCCCTCTTCCAAAAAGTACAATTAAAGATCCAAATAGATCCATAAATAAAGCATGAAGGTAAAATAAAAATCTTTCCCAAGACCATTAATCATTAAAAAGTAAGCTCAGCTTTGTCTTCTTTTAAAAGAGCAACTACCATTCGATTTTTCAGTTCCTCCATTTTTATGCAGCACAGTGAAATGTTTGCCAGAACACAGGATTACAGCCTGCAGATGGCAACCCTACACATGTTCCATATAACAAATGCTATCTCCTTCAGGTGATAGCCTTCCCATTCCTCTGGAACAGGGAAAAGAGTCAACAGTTACTAAAAAAACATTGGCAGGACAAGGCGAGAGCCACCACTGATGTGACTCACCCAGTAAGGAAGAATCCTGGAAACCCCAGGGAACAGTTTGATTATAATCACATGAATTCAGACATGAAAACAGCAGTAACAGCTTTGGGGTGGGGACAGA
>NW_009911952.1:10313-16383 GCF_000696875.1 Nestor notabilis
AAACTCAATTTCAAATGTCAATTAAAGTCTTGAGCATATACTTGTGGAAAAAAGGTTGAAACTTAGACCCTAAGCATGTAACAGGAGAAAACTGTACTATATATAAAAAAGACTTACTGGGAAGGAGACCAAAGGATATATTTTAGGGATACTAATCCACCGGCAGTTTTAAGTAAGAATAAAACTAACTGTAGATATAAGCATAACGTTTAGATGCTGTTGCTGAAAATGGAACTCCAGCTTTGATTTGTTCAGTTAGGTGTTTGAAGCAGTGGAAATAGTATGCTGCTGTGATGAACTGCATGTTAAGTAATTAGTTCATAGGCAGTGAATCACACCAGGAGATACATTACCAGAAGAGCCCAGCACTGCTACACAAAAAAAAATTAAAAATAAAACAAAATAAAAAAAATCAGTCTTCAGAACTACTGAAGTAATCGCCAAAGGAAACATCTGCTGTAAAACATGCAAATAAATCTAAAACTTATTAGCAGAACATATAGAAAAAAAAAAGTATATGGCTTTTAGGACCCTGTCTGAAATGCTGAATAGGTAACTTTTTCCAAAATCGTAATTGTTTGCCCCTCACACTTTGTTAGCAAAGTTTATTCCAGATCTCAATATTCTCAATCATGGATCCTTGTGAAGTGATAGTGGAACAGAAAGTCTATTCAGCAGCAACAGCATTTCAAATGACCTGAAGTTAGGTTTGCAAAGAACAGAATACAAACTGCACATTACAGTATAGTGTTACACTCACTAATCTGGTACAAAAGAGCTATAATAAGGCTGGAAATAAATGCCTCTTAAAAAGCTCTGGATTAATTTTCCCTTTTTAATCCAGTGCTAGTTACTATTCCAACTCTTGTGTTCATTGTCAAGACATGGTGTCTGCCAGTAAACAAGTATTAATCTCTTCATTTCATGTCAATGCAAAGGTTTAGCAAATTTAGTGAGAAAACAGTATTTGAACAACAGAGTTATAACACTGAAGTTAAGGGAAGAGGAAAAGGCAAGAAGTTGTCTTGTATGCTCTTTTCTTCTGACTTCTAGTCTCATAATCGGAGATAGAGTGCCTACCCTGTATCACAGCTAAAAAGAAGCCCTTTAACTTCAGCAAACTTTTGCACCCGGACTTTTTATTTAATTTTTCATTCCATGGAGAATTCAACATCTGGTGCTTTAAAACACATTTAGAAAAAGAATCAGGGTTAAAGGCTTATGGAAAAAAAGAGACAAATACCTGTTTATTTTAGGAAATATACGCAGCTTTCCCTGAATATCAAGACATATGGCGCACACACAGTTGTAACACTCAAACACACACATTATTTTTGGGTGAAGTGACTCACAGAACAGATTAAAGTTTCAGCTACAATTAAATCTTCATTTGATACTTCAGAAACTAAAAGATGCTCCATGAAACTAATACACATGACTTAGTTAACAGTGCAAGTACTTGAAATATTCATCTAGGCCTGAAGCAAAAGGCTTTTAGTCATAAACATGGGAGTCATTCTACTGACTTCTATTGAAGCCACAACTTTTTCTTACTTAAGATGTGTAGCATTGAGTCATTAGGAAAAAAGGAAAAAAAAAAAAACCAAAAGAAAAAACCCCACAAAACCTGGAGCATGTCATATTAGCTAAACATCACTGAGTGAAAAGACTAATGATAAAAATCAAGTGTTCCACAAATACTGCAGTGCATGATTCTGAATTAATTTTGTTCAGCAAAATCACTATCTATAAAAACATCTAATTCCAGATTACATGTTCAGCACTACTACTAAATTCAAGTACATATTTAATTACTTTTGACTGATGTATTAGCATGACTACTTCAACCACTTAAAACAAAAAAGCTTACAATCCACATCACAATATTCAATGCCTTCAGTTTCAGCATCAGCCCACCATATTGTGGAGCAAAGAAAGAACAAGACAATCCTCCTCCAGTGCATTTGTACATTTTCCCTCCTCAAACCCTTCAACAAAACCCGTGTATCAACCTTTAACATACAGTCAAGCAAGACATGTATCGGATGACCTCTGGTATATCCGGGGGTGGGGAGCATACTTCCCAGAAGAAAAGATTTGTATGAGTACTAAATAAAATGTTATCATCATACACATTACAAGAATTCTGTTTTCATTCATACTTCTGCAACCTTAGAAATACATTCTTCCTAACACATGATAAATCCAAATCCACAGAGTAAGAAAAGGCAAGTTTAAGGGGGTCAGCTTTTGTTTTAATCCATTCCAAGAAGAGTAAACCACTGTAGTTTATATTCTTCTCCATCACTCTTAAGTGTGTCTTTATGGAAATCTAACCCTCAGGTCCTTGTATCATCCTCTTGGATTGTATCATCTTTGTGTCTGTGCTGCATTCTTTTCTGACTGCCTAGAACTCTGCAACAACCAGGGCTGTGGTTACAGAGTTTAAGTAGTACTTTCCGGTACAACCTACCTTTTCTTCCTTCTTCCTCCGTGTTTGTTCATTCTTCATTCATGCAGCAGCTAATCCTGGGAATGGTACAGAGAAGCACTATCAGTCATCTGAGGCCAGAGTTACTAATGTCAGCTATATAAAATGATCAATTTAACAACTGTTTGCATGACTGGGCTCTACACTATATTGTCCCAAACATCATACTGCAGTCATGAAGACTCTGTAGTAAAAACTGCTTTATTAATTTGATTGTACTTGCTACTAGTGAACTACAAATAAAGTTTGTAAGAGTTCATGCTCTAGAAAGTTCATATTCAAAGCTGCTGCATCACAGCATCTACAAAGATTGTATTTATACCTTTATAGATGCGCCTTTCTTTTAAAAGTGTGTTCCGTTTCAAAGATGAACTTTCATATTTGGCGTATCTCCAGGGTTACAAACTTATTTTTTCTGAGATGGGTATTTACTTAGCACAAGAGGTTTGCTTAAAACACTACAGAACCATTTTGTAATGTCCTTTTTCTTCCTACTAAAGCACAACAGCATTATCTTACCAGGAGACATATTTGCAACTCTGTCTTTCAGTCACTCAATACTGATTTGCTGCTTAATTTAACTGAACAGACATTCATATCCTTTTACAATTTGTTTTTTTTAAGAACCACCAGGGAGAATAACCAATACTGTGCATCTTCTGCTAATGAGGCTATACAAATATTACCATCAACAGCCTAGAAGCCAATAGTTTAAAGTAATGATAAAACTAATTTTGTCACAAATCACAACTTCTGTTCTTGCTGCTTCCTGACAATTTTTAGAGATCAGTCATAGCTCAGTCTCACAGTGCAAAGTGACTCTCCCAGTGCAAAGTGACTCTCCCAAGCAGATGAAAAAGTTTTTTCATGCAATTCCATTTCAACTAAAATATAGTGGCACTCCTCAAGAAGTTACCCAAATTAGGAGCTAAAATGCAGTTTACTTCTCAATGAAAATTTTACATAGCCTTATAATGGAAAGCAAAGTATCACTTGTTACTACTTAAATAAATTCAGTCCTCGGCAAGAAAACAATTAAAATAGATGGGCCTATTACAGCATAAAAATTACCAAGAGTGATTCTGGCACCACAAGAAAAAATAGTTTATAAAAACATGTGGTGACAGTAAAAAGTATCAACCTTCCCACTCAAGAAGCAGACTGCCTCCATTAACCCAACCGTGCACATTGCCATGGCTGAGTGGGAAGACTTACATCAGCCTGGAGGGACTGCACAAAGCCAAACTGATGGCTGCAGGCACCAATGCAACTCAAGGCAGAAATGAAGGTGAGGTCAAAGTTCTGAGTTACTCTCTTGATCTCTCTCCCTTACTGGTATGGTTGGGGGAGAGGGGGGAAAGGCAAAACAGAAAAAAGGCCACCAGACATGGATTATTGTTCTGAAGCTAACTAAAAGTGTGAAAGGAAAATTCATTGTTAAAATAGCTAAGATAAACAGGTATGCAAAGGCTTCTGAGATACATCAGCACATAAAGGAATACTAGTACTGGAAAGATGAAGACAAAGTTGCTGAAGAGAGGCAAAAACACTGTAAGAGTTCAATACATACTGCCTATCTGTATTTGATATTGCAGATAACCTTGTGCTGTAAGAGTATAATGAAATACTTCCAATATACTTATGACTAAAACAGATGATAAAGACAACTGTTATGATTTCATAAGGAAAAACATAACCACAAGGTCTAGGAAACAGCCAAGAGAATTTCCTTAGGCTATCAGCAGGACCATGATGTCTGTTTCTGATGCATGTGGAAATAACTAGAAAATTTCTCTAGAGCAGATCTCTAAATATAAAAAAGTAACAACTAATAATTGCAAGACAGAACACTTTTAGTCATGGATTAAATGTAAAAAAAGGAGGTTAATTAATGAAATATTAATTCACTTCACAGTAAAGAAGTATAATTAAAAGGAGAGCAATAGCTTTGCTTTATAGAAAAGCTCTTCTGTTAAACAACCCTGGGGTTTGTTCTTTGTGAGAGTAATTGCAGTAACAAACTATTGTGGGTTTTATAAGGCTCTTCACCCAAAACATAATGACATTCTAGACAAAATAAAGATAACAGTGAAGAATGCGTTGTGTAAATTAAAGGTGAGTTAAGTGAAAGACCTCATATTTAGCAGTTATGTCCGTACTAGATCTGAAGTAATTTCACATTGTTCTCAGTGAGGTGAAAGTCACAGTACCGTCAGTGCTGGTGGAATGGCAAATCATGGTGGGAATTGTGTGGTCCAGATCTGTAGATCCACCACGCTCATTTCTTGAGACCATATTTTCATCCATATATTAAAAACGGAATGAGTGCTTGCAGAAAGCATGTAAGTCGGTCCCAGGTAAAAGAAAATTATTTATGCTCAAACTTTAAAAGCTTCATCTTTCTAATCCCTTAAAGAGGCTTCATTTGATTGCAGCATCAACTGCATACAAGAGTCTATACTGAAAGGCCTGTCATCTTGAGGATAAAGAGAGAAAAAGACACTAATGTTTAGAAATTAAACTTGAATGGAATAAATTCCATATCTGAATTTATCTAATACTGAAGGTAATAGAATCTGAAACAAATACAGACAATACCCTCATCTCTTGAGGTTTTCAGATAAAAACTATGTACCTCTGTACTCTTAGGTACAAAGCATGAGTTGTGGGGTGTTATATATATGAATTGCAGTTTCTATAGCCTGACCACTAACAGGAACTTCTGTCTCATTTGGATTTAACAATTCAGAAAAACTAATGTCACTTTGCAAAAGGGCAATGTTTTAGAGAACAAATGCATATTTTTCCTCTACAGATGTTTCTTCCTTCAGCTTTACTTATCCAGTAGTTAACCCATCCTCACACAAACAGGCATGAGAACAATATACCCTTCCTCCAGATATTTTTACTGCTTCAAGGAAGCTACCATGCAATAATTCTTCCTTTAGAATCCAACCCATTCTGTTCTGCATTACAAGTGAGCACATGCAGTCACTCTTATGTAACAAGTCCATAATTTAAAATACGTTAAGATTTTAGTTTGTTTGTTGCCATGGCAGAATGCAGAACTGATCACCTTTCAGGGAAAACAAAGTTAATTTGATTTACCTCCTCCAAATAACAGCCTCATTGGCTTACTAACAAGAGCTCTATTCACTCAGAACAGCCTTTGTGCTGTCAGTAGGTCTCGACTTTTTTTTTAAGCAATGGAATATAGTCGTAGATGTCACAGATACTACAGTACATTTACTTGCAGCTCTAGTATTTTATTTGCTTCATTAAGTTTTCTTCAAGCTCCCCAGCCTCCTCCACCTGCCTGTAACCACAACTCTACACCTGTACCTTGAACATATGAAAGTGAACTTGCATGACATTAACAAAAACATCTCAAATGATAAATATCAGACTTGCAGAGAGCATAGGATATTTGAGACATGGTATTATACATTGTGTAATATCCCATCAATTACAGCAGGATGAGAAGCAACAGAATTCACCACAGCTGGATTAATCCAGGCTCTTCTCTACTCATACACTGAGACACACCAAGCAAGACAAGACCGTCTGAAAGACCTGCTG
>NW_009911952.1:16405-19295 GCF_000696875.1 Nestor notabilis
AAACTTGCTGGAAATCGAACCTTGCGTCCCAAGCCATCTTTAACCCCACTTTAACTGTAAAATCCACTGTTAAGCTAAAAACTCCATAATACTGTTTTCATATATACTGTTAACATAACATACAGCAAGGCCAGTTATCAAATGAAATTTAATCAAAGAGGGCATCTCACCCTTAGCAGATTTCATGTTTTGTTCAATTACTGACAACTGGAAATCGAACCTTGCGTCCCAAGCCATCTTTAACCCCACTTTAACTGTAAAATCCACTGTTAAGCTAAAAACTCCATAATACTGTTTTCATATATACTGTTAACATAACATACAGCAAGGCCAGTTATCAAATGAAATTTAATCAAAGAGGGCATCTCACCCTTAGCAGATTTCATGTTTTGTTCAATTACTGACAAATGCGTCAAATAAGTCCCTTAGGCATCCTAAGGAAATAAATATTCAATGTAGGTAATTCAGAAGAAAAAAAAAAAAAAAAAGCATTACTTTGTCCCCAAGACAAGAATAAACCAATGTTGTGAAAACTGACTTTCAATCTTGCATAATAAAAAGACAGTTTGCCACAAGACCTTTATTACCCATGTGTTAAAGTAACCCAGAAACTTATTTATTGGAACAATAGACTAGAAACACTACACATTTTATTCAGGTTAAACAAATACTACTGGACAAGTCTGCCTCCAAGATATTAAAAAAACCAGCAAGAAAAAGACATGGCTTACTTGAACACAAAGGAGGGGAAAAAAAAAATCCCACAAAAAAAAACCAAAACCACACCACCACAAACAAAACAAAGAAATTAAAAAATAAAAAAAACCCAACAAAAACCACACACACAAAAAAAATAAAAAAATAAAAAATAAAAAAAAAAAAAAAACCACAACAACCAAAAACCAAAACTTTGTGAGCTGGAGTTCTCCACTTTCCAGTTTGCCCAGACTTGCCCATTCCTTTGCTGTATGTTGTACCATGTTATTGACACAGTACAAGGTTGAGGGTTTTTGCTGACATATTAATACTACACAAAGCTCTCTTTCATCAAGTATTCAACTGTGCTCAAACACCAGGCTACCAAAAAACCAGCAGTGCTAGGCATTATGCAGTCTTCTATAGCTCAATTACAAACCACTGCTTCTTAGAGTAGGAATCGCAATATCCACATATTGAATCCTTCACTGGAGTATTAGTACTAAGAGTCTCCACAGAAACAAGCAACACAAAGTTTCAGTATTACATCAAATTCACCGTAGTTGATCCTTCTAGTTATTGAAACTTGTACCCAACTGGGATTGGAGACACTGGTGAAGTGAGAAGGAACTCTATGCCAGAAATAGCAGGTTTTTAACTTCTAGAAAAGTCAAGGTAGCCACACAATGGCATCTTCCTGGGTAGTTTTAAGCTGCAGTTTTAAAAGCAAACTCAATTTCTCAGTAAACTCAAGCATTTTTTGCAATAGATCAAGTGTTAGAAGTGTATTTTTTACTTCCTTTCAGTTTGATAACGCACACACTGAAAACCAACCTACACAGCTCTACAGACTATTCAGCTCAACTCAGGACAGACAGGCACCATCTTTACCAAAACTAAGCATTTTGTGGCGATCCAAAAAAAAAAAAAAGATGAATATTCAGAGCTACCACTTTGTAACTGTGAAGCTGTCTGTGACTTAAAAATACCTAGAGTAAGCTTTGAGAGCAATGTAAAAAGCCAGGGGGACAACACAATAAAATCAACAAGCAAGAAGCAGTTTGGGCAAGTCTTTATTGTTCTAGTCCAATAACAAGAAATAACAAGACAAACTAATTCCCCAAATCTTTTCGTCAAAATGCCAGGGCATGATAGAATCCAGCCCTCAGAAAAAAAAAAAATGTATGCTTTGAAAAAGAAAAATAAGAGTGAGTTAGTTTGTTATTTGTGCCTTGCAGCCAAACTTGAATGACCCTGAGAGAAGTCTGCAGACAAATCACTGAGAAGACTCACGTGCAGCTGGTTAAGATTTGCTTCCCACCCCTCATTCGTGTTATTGCTCAGATAATTCAGGAATGTTTTAATAAGTGCTAATCTTGACTAAAATCCATAATAAAGAATGCTACAATATTGCTTTTTATTACAAATATCCAAAACTTGTTTGAAAATATAAAGGTGTAAAACAATCAACTGTACAGTGCATTTACAGTACACAATCCAGAAAGTAACATGCAGTGAAAAGAACTGCTTTATACATTAGCCCTTGGCCACAAAGAAATTGGCAGTACTGCAACTTTAATGTCTGTAGGGTGAAAGAATTAAACAAACAAACAAAAACAAACCAACAAAAAAAAAAAAAAAAAACCACAAAAAACCCACACACACCAAAAAACGACAATGAAAAAAAACCGAACCCACTCAGATACATCTAAGTTTACCATGAGATTTGGATTCATACATCATTGTACAAGAAATAGTGATTTTTAACTAGATACTGTCATCATGTTGTAATTCTTGGAAGGGCTGGATCTGCCAATTCTCCACTCCTCCTTACAGCTGGTCCTACTCTCCAGCGGTTTGGTAGGCTTCCCACCAGGCTGGGGACTTTCATAAAGGACACAAATAGACCCATCCTCACCAATGCGATAGGACACCTCGAAAGGGTCGACCCAAAGAGTCAGTTCGCTGGGTAAAAGCTGGAAGAGTTTCTCGTGGCTCAGTCCAATCATCCCCGCTGCCTTCCCTATTAAGGGGTCCATCTTATGGTTGATCCTAATGCACCGGTACCCGGAGCCCTTCGAGGGCACCAGAGGGAACCAGTGGTGCTTATAGTGCTCTGCGGGAGGGAACAAAGAGCAGCTTTACGGCGGCCCTGGAGCCCCACCGCCTTTCAGCCCCGCGGAGCCTGTGCTCC
>NW_009911953.1:0-243 GCF_000696875.1 Nestor notabilis
CAGGCTGGATCTATGGGCTGTGACCGGTTGCATCAGATTCAACCAGGCTCAGTGCTGCGTCCTGAACTTGGGTCACAACAACCCCCTGCAACACTCCAGGCTTAGGGAAGAGCAGCTGGAAACTGCCAATGGAACAGGAGCTGGGGGTACTGATGGATGGAGCTGAACATGAGCAGCTTGTGCCCAGGCAGCCAAGAAGCCACCAGCATCCTGGCCTGTATCAGCCCCACTGTGGCAACAGGG
>NW_009911953.1:687-5503 GCF_000696875.1 Nestor notabilis
TAGTGGTGGCCTTGGCACTGCTGGGAATGGTTGGACTGGATGAGCTGAAAGGGCTTTTCCAACCTGGGTGATTCTGTGATTCCTTCTTGTTTCCCTGGGCCAGAACAGCAGCACAAAAGGACAGAGACAAAACCAAGCCACCCTGAGAAAAGGAGGAAGACCCAAGTGAAACCAATGCGTATGTGTGAAACCAACACCAGTGTAAGGAGTGAAACAGAACTCATCTCCCGATGGTGCAGAAAGGAAATGAGGGAGTTCTGGGGTATTCACAACCTGACCTGAGCACTGGCCATGCCTGAAGAGGCTTGAGACCATTCCATGTGGATGCCTTCAGCCATGAATGGGAAGGGACTGGGATGTGGGGAGTCCACAGCCTGACTTGCTGAGACTCGGGTGTACTTCTCTGCTGCAGCCTTTCTGCTCTCTGCACATGCAGTTCTTTGCAGCTATGACACTGGTGTAACTGGTTTCTTCCAGTAGCCTGCCACAGTCTTCCCAAAGCCTTCAAGTTAGGAAAGGAGATATAAATGGTGTTTGATTAGCACCGGCACACCATGGAAACAGAGATGTGGCTGAAGAGAGCTCTGTGCTGAAGCTGCTCATTTCTGGGTATGGTTTGTGAGCTGGGGAGGGCACTTCTCAGGCTGCCAGAAAGCAAAGAACAGGACAAAATGCCCCATCCCTGGCAGTATTCAAGGCCAGGTTGGACACAGGGGCTTGGAGCAACCTGCTCTAGTGGAAGGTGTCCCTGCCCATGGCAGGGGGTTGGAGCTGGAGGAGCTTTAAGGCCCCTTCCAACCCAAACCCGTCTGGGATTCTGGGATTCTATGAAAATCCAGTCTGAAACCTTTTCCAGTTGGTGATGATAAAAAGCCTGAAGTTCAGTGCAAAAAGAACAGATCTCTCCAGCCTTCTCTGACCCAAAGCTGCTCATTCCTTCACTTCCTCAGGCCTCGGTGGCAGAGGTTGAATTTCCCCCCTCGCTGCCTCTTTCTCTCCAGAGCAGCTTCTCCCATCTTGAAGCGATCAGCAGCTGAGGGAGGGCTCGTGTTGCAGAGGCCGCCTTGAGGGGGAGAAGAAGAAAGGGATTAAAGCTGCTGCAGTCGGACTGAGCATCCTCTGTGGGTCTGAGTTCCACACCTTCCGTGCAGCTCCAGCGGCGTGGCGTTGCCTCTGGATTTTAGGCACACTCCCCATGCATCCGGCGTCACTCAGGCAGTAGGAGGGAACCAGGGACAGGCATTTGTCCCTCTGCCTTTCCAGACAGGCTGTTGATGGGAGCCTGTCATTTGTGGTCAGCTTTCACCACACGGGTGCACTTTTCATCTGGCTCTGTTCCCTGTTGCTGCTGGCTTTGCGATTTTTGGGAACAAAGCAATGGAAAAGCCTTTGGACTCTGTGGGATGCAGAGTGGAAACAGCCCCACTTTGGATTAGTGTCATGTAATTGTCCCACTACCACGGGGTGAGGAAGAAGGAGCCACTTCTATGAAAGAGGAGAAGAAGAAAGACCAGTGAGAACACATGAGCACATAAAGAGGATTTCAGCAGCTCTCTAAAATCCCCTGATTTGGGTCATTTCTTCACAGCAGGTTGGTTTCTGCTCAGTGCTGGTGTAAACTAGTCTCCAGCTCCACAGGGTTTGTTGCAGTTCATGAGCACAGCTTGACAGGAGGAAGAGGCTGGTGCACAAAGAAGCAAGGGGGGGAGAACACAGGAGAAACTCCCAGGTGAGGTTTGTGATAGGAAGGGTCTGGAAGCAGCTGGCAGGAGACAGTCTGACCACTTCAGCTGCTCCTGGTTGGTGACATGCAGCTTCCACCTCAGTCTCCTTCCAACAGCATATGGAATACAGGCTTGGGAGACGCCTCAACAGCCTGCATCTAAGCAGGTTACATACTTCCATTCCTCAGAGCCCAAGCTCAACAGTTGCTGGGGGGTCTCCACACAAACTGCTTGTGTTTTTCAGTCCCATTGTACACATGTGGCCAGACTCACAGCATCTCCCCAACTACCATCCCCTGTTCTCACTGCTGGGGCTGGGCATCAGTCAGCATCTGGCCCTAGAAATGCCTTGCAGCCCTCCTGGGGCAGTGAGAGGGGGAAAAAGGCAACAGATATCTAAGGAAGGACTGACGCAAAGGGAGAACCTTTAATCCAAGACAAAGGTGCCTGTCTCCTCCGTCTGGATCTGACCCCAAACCAGCTAAACCAGTTGTGCTCGTGGCTCTCCAGCTGCTGCAGCACGGGCAGGCCACAGTGGAGGGAGCTTCTACCACTCCAAAAGAGGAGGGCAGAGCAGGGCGCAGCTGCTCCTGAGCCTCGCTTCCAGCCCCTGGCTTTGCAGCACAAAGGTTACCAGGTTCGTCACCCAGAGCATCACCCAGCTAAGGAGGAGCCGCTGCCCTCCGTGTTTCCTGCTGCACACACGTGCAGGCAGAGCCCTGCTGATGAGTGCAGAGGTGCCTGTCTTCATCATTGGGCTTCTCCCACGTGGGTGCTCTGATAGCATCAGCAGCTCCACAGGTATTCCCAGCTTCCTCCTAGCAGGCTCCAGCACTGTGGGTGCTCTCAAAGGCACCCCAGAGGTAGCAGAGCCAGGCTAGAGCCTGATCTTGGCCCCTCGGTGGCTTTGCAGTTTCACTTCAGAGCATTGACACCATTTCTTCCCCAGACTTTGGAGGCAACGTGACACTTGTGAAATGGGACCATTTAGCAGAAACAGCACTCAGCAATCGGGCTTTGGGCTGGTTTCTGCTGGGACTTTTCCCCCCTTTGCTATTTCTGTATTTTTGTTTTCATTTTGCTATTCTTTCCTTTTTTTCTGCTTCCCTTTTGTGCCTGTATTTCAGTTTTCAGGGGCCCTGTTCTTTTAAATCCCAAACCCTTCCTGGCACCACGTCTTTAGCGCAGGGCAGATGGCCCCTTGTGTTCAGTGTTACACCCCAGGCACAGGATGCAGCTCACGAACAATCTGCAGAGAAAACTGGACGTTTTGTGGTGCTACTAAAATGCCTTTTCTCTGGTGCTGCTTTCTTTGGGCACATGGTACATGCGACCTCTCTCAGCAGGCACGTTCTGTCCTTGGCTGAGCTCTTTCTTCCTGGGACATTTCTCCCGCTCTCTAAATGAGTTTGCAAAAGCAGAAGGCCATCTGCAAAGGCTTGGACACTGCTTGAACCTTCCTCGGTTTAAGCCCTGCTCATTCTTACTTGCCCACAAAACTGCAGTTTGTATTTCACAGGCCTGTTTGTGTACATGCTCCCATGTGTCTCCATATGGAAATCTGGTCCCTGGCTGGATTTATAGATCCAGGCTCCCGTTTCCTCCAGTTGTCTTCCTGCCAGAGGCTGCAGTATGATTTCAGAGGAGCCTGGTGAATTCTTGCTTCTCCTCAACCCAGCATTCCCCAGCAAGCTGCTTCTCCTTTCTAAGAAGCCATACTGCTTATGGCGATGACTTGAACCAAGGATTCCCTGAGCTACACACTGGAACCACGGTTTCAAATATGTTTCCAATCCCTCCACAGCTTCTCCCCCCTCCTTTGATTTCTCATGTGAAACTCATATCTTGAAACTAAGTCATCCCTGTCAGAATGCAGAACCCTTTCAGTTCCCATCGGGGTGCTGCATACAGGTTATTACGGCCCGTCAGACAAACACAGGCTCCTTTTGTGCTTCCCACCACTATGCTAACCAAGAAGAATGGGGAAAAAGGCATTTTCTGGTACGCCGCAGGGACAAAGAAGGACAAAGAACACTGTCCCACCAGGCTGAGAGCTAGAAACTGGCCGTGGCCAGCAGCACCCTCATTTAGGTGAGCAATTCTAAAGGCGAGAGGTGAAAGCAGCGGTGTAGGAAGGGCTGGGAAGGCTGCAGGAGAAGCGTGCTCGCTGCTGGCACATCGCGTGGGACACGCTGCAGTGCCTGCGAGGTGGGCAGATGAGCAGCACGGCGCTGAGCTCATCACTGAAACTTGTCCTGGAAAGGGTAAAAATAGTCTGGTTGTGCCTCCAGATCCTGGCAGCTGAGCACATCCCAGAGCACGTTGTGCTGTGACACCCCAGCCACGGCAGGACAGAACCCAAACGGCTCAGTGGCACACGGGTGGCATCTGACTCTACACAAATACACGTCAGTGCATCGTTCCTTTGGCAAAGTCTGTGTGTTCCCAGCAGAGAAGCCGGGCTCGCTGCCTGACACCTAGTGCTGGTCGCCAGAGATGCAGCGCAAAGGTTTTGGCACCTCTGGACCGGCTTTTCAAGCGCGGCGGGTGGAGGTGGATGGTACAACCTCTCTCTGCTCAGGACAGGAGATGAGCCACCCCAGGCGCCGAGCACAGGAGCTGGGGTTTAGCCGGTGCAGGTCAGCGGAGCCCGGTTCTGAGTCAGGTTAATCCGTATCCCAGGAGCACCCGAAGAGGGCTGGGGACTGCAGGGGGACAGCCAGTCCTATGGAGCATTCCAACGTGTCTGTCTCCTGCTGTTATCCATGCCCGCCTTCGGAAGCTGCTCACGCGTAGTGCTCAAGCTGTGCAGGTGAACTAATCCCGTGCTGTGGTAACTTTTACGCCTTAAAGCAAAAAGATGTTTAAGCACCAGGGTAGAAGCTGTTCAAATACTGAAGTGCAGAAATACAGCCCTGGCTGTGAGGGAGGGGAGGTTATCACAGGCCTCAGATTTAAAGGACAGTTCTTTGGTTGGTTGCTGACTACAGTTAGAAGAGGAGGCGCAGGGTGACAGTTTGGGTCATGAGGGGGGAGGTAAGTCATAGGAACATGGGATCAGCCAGGCTGGAAAAGCCCTTCAAGCTCATCCA
>NW_009911954.1:0-12798 GCF_000696875.1 Nestor notabilis
ACCCTTCGTTTTGGGCACCCCCCCCACCGGGGATGCTTCTCTCACGGGAACCCCCTCCTATGGACTCCCTGTCCTGGGGACCTCCTCTTCCCAAGACCCTTTCCCTCCCATGGACCCCTGCCCTGGGGCACTCCTCCTCCTGGGACACCCCTTCCATGGACCGTGTCCTGGGGACCCCAACTGTAGGGATGCTTCCCTCCTGGGAACCCTCCTCCCATGGATCCCATGTCCTAGGAACCCCTTCTTCTCAGACACGCCCCCCTCCCTTCCCATGGACATCTATCCCAGAGAGGCCCTGGGATCCCCCTTCCATGGACCCCTGTCTTGGGGACCCCCTCTTCCTGAGACACCCTACTGTCATGGACCCCTGTCCTGGAGACCCTCTTGTCCCAGAACCTCCCTTCCATGCATCCCTGTTGTGGGGACCCCCTCCTCCCGAGACAAGCCCCCCTCCTGGGGACCCCCCTGTTCTCACCAGATAGCCAAGGAACAGGGATCAGAAATAAGGCCCAGGGACTGTGGGTTGGACGGGAGCTGCCTGGGTACACCCAGCATTGCCAGTTCCTGCCCGCATCTAGAAGGTCACCGGAATTTTATTGCATTACCCAAAACACAGTGAGAATGCTGCCTCGCATACAAACGCTGATCTCCTCTCGGTTACGTGTGTTGGTTCCACATCTTGGTGTCCCGAGTGTGCGTGATCCCACTGAGTTATTCCTATTCCAGTGAGTGTTCCTGTCACCCTCCGGACAGGCCCTTGTCCGTGACCAGCCTTTCACTGACAAAGAGGATGTGATCAAAACCACTGAGACCTTAATTACTCCGTTCGAATCACTGCCAGCGCACTCAGACGTGCTCGTTTTCCTAAATCCCTCCTGCAAGCTGCTGGGAAAGGCTGAGCTGAAAGTGAAACCCGGAGGTGCTGTTGAGCATCTGGAGCCCTGCGGCAGAGATGCTGCATGCTTGGGAAGGAGCAGTGCAGCTCCATGTGCTCCCCGAGGAGGGACAGCTCAGCTTCCTATGGAGCAGGGTTTGAAACGGCCTTGTCCGAGTTGGGTTTGTGCACCCAGGGAGCTGCGTGAGCATCACGCGTGCCTGTGCTGGAGCACAGCGCTGTAATGATGGTGTGGATTCAATATTTCACTTGGAAAACTGAGGTCGGGTGACAGTATCCTTATCCTGAAAGAAGGAAAGGGTCTCAAAGCACAGTGTTAAGTGGAACACATGGTTTACATGGGGAGGGATCATGGCTATGCCCAAGCCTCTGTGTTCATACTTCCACCTACAGTTATGGTTGGAAACATCCAGGATTGAAGCCCCAGCCGTGGTCCCAGGACCCTTGCTAGGCACAGACACCTTTTCTGCAGCCTCTGAGCGATCCAAATCCTGGGGGCTTGCATAGCAAGGTTTTGGGAAGGAGGTTTGGGGAGAAGGTTTTTGGGAAGGAGGTTTTGAGGACAGGGTTTTGGGGACAAAGATGCTTCCACCAGGTGTCCCCCGAGAGCGGCACAGCCCAGCGCTGGTGGGTCCAGGCTTCCTCAGAAACCCAACATACAAGAAGTGATCAAATCCCACCTGGTTTTATGCCAATGCTTCCTTTAGGGATAAAAGAAATAAAAAGAAAAGGCCATCAGCAAGGCTTGCTTTAACTGGAAATGTTCTTTTTTTCACCAGTTTCCACCTTAAAAATGAGCATGAAATAAAAGTACTCTAATTAAATAATGCCCTTTAGTTTTGCCTAACGAACGCTGTGTAAAAACAATGGCATAACTTGAGCTTCTATAAGAAAAACCCTAAAACTTCTTATCCTCATCCATCTAGCATTAAACAGAACAGAGGCCCGTCTGGGGCTGAATTCTTCTGGTCACTTTGATGTTTGTTGTGGTCTCTGTATATATACTTGAAAAGTTTTAACTGCTTTTATTCATGTTCTACCTGCAGAGTTTGGAACTCCTTGGGTATTTTAGCACAACCTCCCTCCTTCATTGGTCCACAGCTCAGCTCACCTCGAGTCCCATCCTTCCAGGCAAGAGCATCCCAGACTGGTTTGTGTTGGAAGGAACCTTAAAGCCCATCCAGCTCCAACCCCTGCCACGGGCAGGGACACCTTCCACTAGAGCAGGTTGCTCCAAGCCCCTGTGTCCAACCTGGCCTTGAACACTGCCAGGGATGGGGCACCCACAGCTTCTCTGGGCACCCTGTGCCAGGCCTCAGCACCTCACTGTTCACAGCAAGGTGCTCAGAACGTCGGTCTATGTCCAACGGGAAGATAACATCACCTACAATGTGCCACACAGTGGGACACCCATGGCACTGGTGCTGCTGCATCCCCAGAGCCACCGTGCTCATGCGCAGCAGCATCGGTACAAGAGTCAAAACCAACCGGCACAAGGGGGAGAGAGCCTGCACAGAGCAAGCATCACCTAAAGCATTGCAACGCTTTTCATCTTCAAAGTACACCAAAACCACTGCCTAATTAATTTTTACAACAGCCCTGCATGCTCGGATCCCTTAAACATGATCTCTGTTTGTAGATAGAAAAAGCCAAGGGTGATGTAATTTGTTCAAGGCCAAAAGGAGTCTGTAGCTGGGGCAGGGATGGGTACTGCAGCACCAGAAACCTGCCCAGCTTAGCTTCTGAGCAAAGAACTTTGAAGACAAAAAAAGCAATTTCATTTCTTTAACTGGAATAAAGATCTAAGCAACTACACCCACTGCACCACGTGCAACAAAGCTCCGCGAATGGTTGCAAAAAGGTTTGGCAGATACACATGATCTGATTTTCTTTATGGAAACTTATTTCTGCTTATAATGGAAACCAGGACAAATGGGAAAAGGCCCATTTCTGCAGCGAGGTCTCTCCATCTGCATCCAAGCCAATAATAAACCAACCCAGCACCTGGCAAAACATTTATACATCTATTTGTAAGCTGGGGATGTTTCTTTCAGGAGCTCAGTGTAAACATGTTGCAGCTGGAGGGGTTGTTGTCTAAACTAAATTAGGTGAGTTTGATGACAAAAGGTAAAACAACAAAGCAAAGGAAAAGTAACTTTCTTAATAGCATCGGTGGAGATCAGCAGGGTCATGTGGTGGGTCCAACAAATCCCAAGTGGGTGCAGCTGATGCAGGCTGGGGACCTTCACACCCGACAGCAGAAGTTGCCCTTTGGCTGTAGGGCAAGCCCAACACTGTGTCTTCACACTCACAGTGTCTTCAGCTTCCAGGTACCCAACACCTACAGAGATGACACTAATGCCAGGATTGTCCTGGATCCTCAGCACTCTTCTGCTCCATGTGTGTGAGCAAAGCTCGAGTTTGGAACAGGGAATTCAGAACTTTAAACTTGAACATCTGAACTCCATCTTTTGCTGATGCTTATCCCAGCAAGTCTCCGCTTTGTTTTCTGTACCTAAATGACCAACAGCTCATGCCAGAGCAGCGGGAATTTTTTCCAGTCCTCATCACTGATGGACTATCTGCATCATATCAGGAACTTGGAAGCCACAGTGGCACATGCAGAATGGCATCTCTTCCCTGCCAGTTTGGATGGCCATTTCTGCCACTTCTAAAGCATCTCCTCACAGAACTATTTCTTACAAAAAGAAAGCTGTGCAGAGGCACTCACCTAAGGAATTCAGCAACCAGGATATTATGGCAACACGGTTCAATGCACTGCAGTTATCATGCACTAATCCATCATGTTTCAGAAAGAAAATGAGATTAACTCAATTTCCTCTCCTTAGGTAGGTAGAGACACAGCTTTTCAAGAGTAAAGAGAAAAAACCAGCCAGTATTAAAGTCACAAAGGACCATTTCCATATTCTTTGGTAACATCCCTGCTCATCCTGCTGTGCAAAACCTGCTGCACCAGCCCGTGAAACAGAGCAAGAGGGAGATGCCCACATCCGAGCAGGCTCTCTTTCTTGCAAGAAAATATGGGAAACCAAATTCTGCCCATCATCCTTTCTTGTGCTGTGTTGAGAGGGGAGAACATGTTTGGTATCGAGCTAACAAATAAATGGCCAGAGCTGGAGTGTTGTTCCCAAGTTTCAGTTTGGTGCATGTGGCCTGTTCTGTTGCAGCCAGGAAGCTGCTCCTTCTCTGATTGTTCTGCCCATTCTGCAGAGAGCTTGCAAAAAGCCCAGGAATGCTGAAATGAGTCTGTCCAGTGATGCAGAAGCTTCAGGTGAGCAGCTGCTCTTTCACTGCTTCGCTTTCTATCAAAGCTCTGCAGAGCCCTGTGAGAACCAGAGGCCACCGCGTGAATTGCTCAGATCCAAAGGCAGATAAAACCAAATTATTCTACATTTTCCTTTGGACTTACCATCTGCTTATTACCTGCCTGCAATCCAGCCTCTGGCCCACTTCTTGTTACTTGCTTAGATCCACTTCTCTCATGCAAAGAAAGCACTGGCTGTGCCTCTTTGCTGCAGATGCTCTCCTGACCTCAGGCACATCACTGCTGCAGAGGAACTGGGTGACCACAACCCAAGGGCTGCTTATGCTGGGAGTCCGTGGCTCACTCTTCGTTTTGCATCTAGTACTGTTGCTTTATAAGCAGAAATAACACAAGAAACAGCATTTATACTGTAAATCAGAGATGTTCTCGTCACACAAAGGGCACAGTTGTTTTTGCCCAACACAGGGCTCCTCCTGCATCCAAACCAGCAGCTACAAGTCATCCGAGGTCAGTTCTCTTGACACCGAGCACCAGCAGCAGGTTTTCAGCCTCGTGCCAGCAGCCTGCCTTCCCTCTGCTGAGGGTCTGCATTGAAGAGCTGCTCTTTTCTTTCTTTGAGGGATCATTATTAGAGACTGTGCCGGGCAGAACCAAATCACAGGCAAAAAGACCGAGTTCCCCATTGTGTGCTGCTTCTATTTGGAGGCAGCAGCTCCTGAGCACCCGGCACTTCAGCAGAGCACAGGCAGGGAGGACAAAGCCACAGTTATGTGCTTGTGCCTTTTCTCATTAGGGTGAGTTTTGCTGGGCTGTGAGGCAGCACACGGCACCGTCCATCATTAGGAGCATCGGGTTCCAAGCAGGAACTGCTGCTGCTTCCCTGCTTGCTTCGCCTGCTGTCCCTCCATCCAGACCGAAACAAAATAGAGCTGTGAAAAAGCAGTCTGTCCAGAGTTTTGGGGTTTGATTAATCAGAAAAGCTGCCACCAACAGTTAAAGTCAGTGTCAGAAATCAGGTGGCTTTGTCTGTAAGTATTATTCCACCACCTGCAGCAGAGGCAATCACAGAATCACAGAATGGTTTGGGTTTGGAAAGGACCTTAAATCTCAGTTTCTCCTCTGTCAGGTTAAAGCCGTTCCCCCTTGTCCTGTCCTTACAGGCCCTTGTCAAAAGTCTCTCAATAGCTTATAAGAACACAGGACAGGCTTTAAAGAAGAGATATACTCCATATTTCCTGGAAACGATGTGTTTGCATCAATAAACCTGTTTATAAGCACAAGGATGATGTATTTGCATCACCTAATGCGAGAGCCCAGATCCTCTGCCAGGAAAGCCCTTCAGCAGTAATTCACAGCACCTAATTTAGAGACCTGCCTCTTTCTGTGAGCTAGGAGGAGACTAAAATAAACCCTGCAAAACCCAACTTCCTTCAGGGTTTACTGCTCGAGGTCTGCAGCTGTACCCAGCTGAGAAGGGAGCTCTGCCTCTGCCAAACCACCAGCTCTTTGCCATCTAAAACTTTCCGATACCCAGAAGCAGGGCACAGTTATCAAGTACAGGCCAATAATAGCAATTTATATCCATTTATAAAGAAAAGGGGTTAAACCCCTGCTGAGAACAACAGCATTTTTCACCTCTATAAATGGTTAAGCAAAATGGAAGTTCAATAGGAGTCAGATTTGCTCCTAGCATGCAAGACACAAGCTTCACTCTGTGTCCTTACCCACCTTCTAGAACAACATTCAAACTGGCCCAAAATAAGATTTCATAGAAGAAATTTCAATCTTGACCTAAGACTTGGCACATGGAGAGTTTCAGCCCAGAATAGACTTTTATGGGAAGTCAGAAACCTCTGGAAAAAAACAAGTTTGCAACAGGCTCTTTAACAACAGCAGTGCCAGGGCTACAAGGATAATATACATTGCATGCAACGCATATAGAATACTATAATCACAGCCACATCAGTACAAACAGATACTCATTCTGGCCATGAATGATACCTCGTGTTGGTAGGAAAAAGAACCAAAATGCTTATTTTAAATGAGCAGAGTTTGGAAGGAGGGAAAAGAATCAAAATACCTATTTTAAAGCAGTTTTGAGGGGGAAATGTGCCCATTGCTAATGGGGACATGGCAGAAAATAGGTGTTTTCCACCAGCACTGCTGTTGTCCCGATCCAGCAGCCATCAAACACTTGCCCACCACCAGATGTGCTCCCTTCCAGTGAATTTTTGCTGCACGGATTATGAAATAAGATTTCCTGTTCTAAAAACGCACTGTGCCTTTGTATTGCTGCATGCTCTGGATATACATGTCATTTAAAGAAAATTATGCTTCCTGCTGCCAGCCCAACACAAATATCCCTCCAGACAGAGGCCGCTACCTGTCCTTATTTAGCACTGCTTTTCTCAGAATCTCGCTTTTGGAGCTGCTCAACCTCAGTGAACCATTTCTGCAGTGGATTCCTCCTCCTCCTTCCTCTCCCTGGCTGTTGGGAAGGCGTCAGCCCTGAATATCTGGGCTCCTCATTGAATGATTAGAGTTGGAAGAGACCTTAAAGCTCATCCAGTTCCACGGGCAGGGACACCTTCCACTAGAGCAGGTTGCTCCAAGCCCCTGTGTCCAACCTGCCCTTGAACACTGCCAGGGATGGGGCAGCCACAGCTTCTCTGGGCACCCTGTGCCAGCGCCTCAGCACCCTCACAGGGAACAGCTTCTGCCCCAGAGCTCATCTCAATCTCCCCTCTGGCAGGTTAAAACCATTCCCCCTTGTCCTGTCCCTACAGGCCCTTGTCCAAAGCCCCTCTCCAGGTTTCTTTTAGCCCCTTTAAGGCACTGGAGCTGCTCTAAGGTCTCCCCTTAAGGAGCCTTCTCTTCTCCAGGCTCAATCAGCCCAGCTCTCTCAGCCTGTCCCCATAGCAGAGATGCTCCAGCCCCTGCGGCATCTCCGTGGCCCCATCTGGACTCACTCGAGCAGGTCCACATCTGCCTCCAACCCCCTGGCTGGCTGGGACCCTGTGCGTATTCATATCCAAAAAGTCATCCAGCACCCTCATCCGAGGCAGAGCTTTTGCTGTGAAAAGGCAAAGCCCCCTGCAAAGCAACACATGGCTCGTGGCCACCTTTATGGCATCTGAGCCCTCCCGGAGCCGATGTTTACACCAAGCCATCCAAATTTGTACGATGTTAAACAGGAGCACAAAAGTCTACCGCAGGATTTTCAGATGGATTCACAGAGAAAACCAGCTCCAGTAATTAACCCCAGATCACATTACCCTGAGAGCTACATAAACATCATAAAGGTTTAATAAACCACCTCAAGAAAAACACTCACGGGGTGGTGGTTGTACACAGCAAGTGATAGAGGTCTACCCCAGAGAGCTTGTAGGCAGCTTAGTCCGGCACTGAGGAGCTGTGATGCTGCTGTCACTGTGCTCCCAAAGGAGCCTGCAACTCATTTTGCTGCAAAAGAACTAAGAGTGGAACGAAGGACTCGGTGAAAAACAGCAAGAAACAAAGTGCTAAATACAGAGCAATGCCACAAGGTGAGAAAACCCCAAACCCCTAAATCCTGTGTAAGCCGAGGAGTAAGGGACATGGGGAAGGTGACCTGCAGGGATTGCCATCCGCCTGACCGAAGGCTGTGCCCACATCTGCATCCAGCCAAAAGCAACCCAACGAGTGTCACCACTGCTGGTGGCTCTGGGCTTGTTGCGGTCCTGCCCCTCGTTGCTGGCCCGGGAAGGAGGGAGAATCTATCCCCAAACAGACATGAGCTGGCTGGAGCTTATTTAATACAGCTTAAAGGTGCCTTGACTTCAGAGGAACCTTGAAGAAGCTGTTTAAATGTTCTTGGTGAAGAAGTACATGTGGTGCTTTACTCACCCTTATGAAAGGGTACAATTTAGGAAAGTCTGAATTTGCCTTATTGCAAAAGATGAGGATCTTCTGGATGAAGATATCTTTGGGATGAAGCTACTGGGCATTCAAACCATGCCTGGTGAGTGACCTGCAAATCTTCCCACCGCAGGGACTAAAGGTGATGGATATGACCCTCACAAAGACATTTAACCATCCAACTCCCCCTGGCAGAGCTCAGCAGTTGTGGATTCGTGGACACGGAGCCTGCAGCACAGCATCATGGATGTATCGGAGCAGAAAGGACCCAGAGCACTGCAAACCCTGCAGAACACAAAAGGTCTGGGACTGAAGACTGGACTAAGTGCTCACAAGATGCCTGAAGGATGCTTTTTGGTCTATTAATTCACCAAAGTAAACAAAGAACCTATTATGAACCTATTATATACATCTATATATATGTGCATGGACTACAGATAGGAGGAAATGCAAACAGTAAAAAACCCAGCAACATTTGAAGCATTAAACCCCACATCAGCAGCCAAGTTAAAAGCAGCCACAACATCTGGCTCTGTCTCTGCCATGCCAATGCTAACGTGTGTGACAGACGGATGGGACCCCTGAGAGAGCTTCCTGCATGCAGGGCATGCCTCAAGCATGGACGTCTCTGTAGCAGCACTGCAAGAAGGTGAGTACAAAACATGAAGCTGGTAAAATTTCAGGCTTTTTTACAAGACACAAAACCATCACCAAGAGCAAGAGTCTCAGAGGGAGATGCAAAGAAAGATGTGCCATATAAAAACATCATTTCCCTCAGCCCCCAAGTGATGATTTCCAGACGTATACGGCTGCTTTAGTGCATCTGTGCATTAACCTCATTAAAAGAAATGTTAAAAACCCTACCTGGCTCTTATATGCCATGTGTCTCCACCTCTGTGCCTCTTCTTCAGGTTAACAAACACCAGCATCACCCTGACCCCTCCTAGAAGAGCACGCTCAGCCCATTCTTATCTAGCCAGATTTATGGCTCTAAGACCTTATTACTACTTAGGTTACTAAGTTGAAAGTAGTTTTTATTCACTGGCCTCTGCCCCTTTTATGAGCTGCATGTGCTTCTCGGGTCACATTATCCCCTCTGAATTGCCCAGCTATGTGGTTAAAGCCACAAAGAGAGACTTTACCAACAGTCCCACTGCGTGCAGCGGGACAGCAGTTTGTGTAACTTCTGTGATTTGCAGCATCCTCCTGGGCTTTTCACCTACCCACCCAGGGTCCAAGGTGGATAAATGGGCTACGAGCAAATGGCTGAGAGAGGAGATGCCCAAGGAGGAGACGGAGGAAGCTCAGACAAAAGGTAAGAGGTGGCTGAACTCTCAAGGGACTGTGTTTGGCTTTAAGCACCGGCAGCCTGGAATTCCCTTTAACCCCAGAAACAAAGGAATGCAGGATATCGCTCAGCACCATTCAGGCTGGTGAAGAGCAGATGGTCTCTGCTCCCATAAGCATCTCGTGCTCACGACAGCTCATTGTTTCTCACCTCCTCTCTTGTCAAGCCTCATTCTCCTCCCCAGCATCTGCACCCGCTGTTTGCTTTGGCTTTTCTTCAAGCTCCTTCCCCACACATCCCCTCGGGGGGATCCCTTTTTCCAGCTGGTCCCTCTTGTCTTGGAGAACTTCCTGCAGTTCCTTCACCTTCTGTAGCAAAGAGCCTCCTGCCTCCTCTGCCTGCCTCCAGTGTGCTCATTCCTACTACTTCTCATTTCAAATGAGACCACTTTACCTCAGGAGCATTAGGGAAATGGCTGGCATTCTTTTGTCCACATGCAATCTCCTCTGCTTCTCGAAGTGGGCTGACCACTATCCCAGCTAAAAACTGATGGGAAATTTCATGAGATACCACCCAGGGGATGGGATCACACTAACAAATATCATTGTCTTGCCTGTTGTATCTAAAAGCCATCCTCGCACTCTCTCACAGGACAGACCAAGCCAAAGCGTCACTACACTTGCCCCACAATATCCTTCCTCCTCCACAGCTCTCATCCCCACGATGGGAGGCGATGGCTGGAAGCAGCATAATCCAACAAACGTGAACTGGAATGGAAAGAAACTGGAATAGCCACTGGGTCCTTCTGCAGAAGTCCTGCAGAGGTCCTGCAGAGTCCCACCTCCTGCTCCATGCAAGTTGGCCCTGCTTGATTTCTCCATTTGCAAAGCATATTGGTTTTGGAAGATCCCACTTCCCAGGCACCGTCAGTTCTGTCCATCCCTGTACAGGGTTGTCATCCAAAATACGCAAGAGCTTCAGAGCAACAGCTATGGCACCTTCCCACTGCATGCCACACTGGGGAAACCAGGATTTGAGCCCCAAAACCTGGTCTTAGTGTTTGAAGATGTACAAGGAGGTACCAGAGACGTCTCAGACACCAGTTTTGCTTCTGTTTCATGCCATCTATGATTAAAACCTATATAAACTATAAAACATAGATATAAACCACACATCACCACACACCTGACCTTTCCAAACAATTGTTAATGAAGGGATATGAACCAGGAGAAAACACACTGAGGTGTAAGACACTGAAATGCATAAAGGACCTCTGACAGTGGCCTTGCAATAGTGAAGCCCTGGAGAAGCTGCACCCCTCGAGCCTGCTGCTGTTTGTGGGCAGAGCTCTGGGATTAATTTCCAGCCTGTTGATTCTCTCTTCGTGCAAACACTGAAACCCAAGCCTCTAATTGTATTTTTACTGGAGAAACCCGCCACGGGACATGCATGGTTCGCCTTCCAAGCGCCGCAATCAAAGCACACGCTGGAAACGAAGCCGTGTCTAACACAAAGGCATATTTTGGTGCAAATCCCCTGTTTACAAACGCGGAGAGGAGATGTTTTTTCAGCAGTGCCCTGAAACCGCAGCGCGTTTGTCCAATTTCTCTGCAGCAGAATAGGCTCTTAGCAATAAGGGAGCAAGCTAGAAGGAGGAAGAAAGGAACCGTAACACGTATGCAATTCCAATTCTACATAGAGAATAAGTACTAGAGGAAAAGTTGTGGACAGACCTAGATGTAGAAAGCAGACCTCCTTGCTCAGCCCTATGGATTCCTCCTAGGAGTAAGTCCCTTCCTCCGAGCTGCTCCCCCAGGTGCTTTGCAGGACCATATAATGCAGTAATTTACTTCCTATGAAGTGATTGCATAGGGATGCACAAGGAATGGCACTACTTATTGACACCAGATGATTAAAGTGATATTCCTAGAGAATTTACTTCCATGCACGGGGACACACGAGCTCACACAAGGCACCTCACTGGTTCCCGCGCATTGCCCTGCATGGTTCTATGACTCCATCCTCTGTAGGAAAAATGCCTTAAAACAACCAGGCTTTTGTTCTCACCCAATGAAAACCAAAGGAGCATCCCTCATTCTGTACCTGCATGGAGGGCAGACCAGCGGAAGTCTGTTAGAAGCATTAAAAGCAAATTAAAAGCCATAGTCTTTACCTAGACAAGGCCTCCGGGCTCGCTACGGCACTCCTCGAAGGCTGCCGGCACTGCTGCTCATGTAGGTTATAGCTACTGAGTTTGAACACTGCCATTTGTAAGGGGTTAGTGAAGGGGTTGTCAGCATTTCCATCGTAAACCTTTCATTTGGGGGATTTATCGCTTGGCTGTAAGGATTTGATCTAGCTGCAGCTTGGCAGGAAGGACCACATGCAGCAGCACACTTCCCTCACCCCAAACACAAACAGATCCCTAATGGAGGGGTATCGCCTCCTCCAGACTTCAGTCCTTGCAGATAAAAGGGGCAAAATCCTGCCCTACGCCAGCCTAGAGTGAGCTCAGCCCATGGGGCTGGCAGGGACACAGAGGAGTGTGAAAATCAGCCACGCCACGTGTTTCTTAGTGCTCAGGTTTTGCGGTTTAATTCTTCCAGTGTTAATTCTTCCGATGTTCCTATAACGAAACACATATTTAATGTAAAGCACAGCTTTAGGAAGGCCTGCCTTTCCTTAGGGAAAGGCAGAGTTCCTATGTATGGAAGTGGGTACCCATCTACTACACCCCAGAGTACAGCTGCACCTCTGATCCAGGCAGCATCCCCACTCCTGGGGCATGGTACAGCGTCAGCTCTTCCCATGGGAAACCTCCATGATCCCACAGGGGCCAAGGTGACCAACTTAGAAAACAGCCTTGGGGGAAACTCACTTCATCTCATCTGCCTGTGAAGGGAAACGGATACAAAGGATTAAGAAATATCTAATGTTATACAAGGTGAGCAGGAGCTGTGGTTCAGGCCAGGCACCACCGTGCTATACAGAACGTGTGATGCCCCTGGCATCCTATGAACACAAAGGCAAGATGTTCCTCTCTAATTGATCCTTAGGATCTCAAGCCAATGGGGACAAAATGGAGCTGTGATCGGCTTCCCAAGGCCAGCCGCTGGAAGCTCAGGATGCACCCACCATCTGCAGCACCAGCGGTACCCGAGTACATGGTGGGAGCAACAGGGCAATGCTTCTTGCACAGCTCGGCAAGTCCACTTCCAGCCACAGCCCCAGCGCCTCTCCCTGCTTCCCAAGGGATGCGCCTGCATTGGGTGAATGCCACTTCACCCCAAACGTGGGGACAGGAGGAGGGCAGCCACCGCAGTCACTGCCTGCGCGGAACCTGGAGCGTACTGCAGGCAACGAGGGAGGAAGGCAGGCAGAGCAGACAGGCAGGGGCACAGGAGGGGAGGGAGGCAGAGAGGGGAGCAGGCA
>NW_009911955.1:0-1305 GCF_000696875.1 Nestor notabilis
GGGCAGAGGAGCTCGAGGAGCGCGAGCGCCTCTGGGCCATGCGCCACCGCGCCTGGTATGCGGCCCTGGCACTGCGGCCCGGCTGCCAGGTGAGGGACAGGCACAGGGACAGTGGCACCAGTGCCCCATGGAGCTGTGGTGCCACTGCTCTGCCCTGGGGCACAGCCCTTCATGGATTTGTGGTGCCACTGCTCTGCCCTGGGGCACAGTGCCCTGTGGAGCTGTGGTGCCACTGCTCTGTCCTACTCGGCCCAGGGCTACTCCACTGATGTCTGCGTGCCCATCTCCCGCCTGCCTGATGTGGTGGTGGAGACCAAGCGGGACCTGCAGGACTCTGGCCTTACCGGTCAGCAGGGTTGGGGTGGGGGGCTACTGTCCTCCCACATGTACCCCTCCTGACCCACAGCCTCCTGCAGGCCCCATGGTGGGACATGTGGGTGATGGCAACTTCCACTGCATCCTCGTCTTCGACACCCAGGACCCAGCTGAGGCGCAGCGAGCCCATGCGTTCACCGAGCGCCTGGGCAGGTAGGGATGGGGATGCTCCAGGGGAATGGGGATGGACACATGGACATCCCTATCCCCTGACCTCACCATCCCATAGGCGGGCGCTGGCAGCAGGGGGGACCTGCACCGGGGAGCATGGCGTGGGGCTGGGCAAGCGGGCACTGCTGCTGGAGGAGCTGGGACAAGAGGGGCTGGACATCCTGCGCAGCATCAAGGCTGCGCTGGACCCCCACAACCTCATGAACCCTGGCAAGGTGCTCTGAGGGTGGCACCAGCGCTGGGCTGACATCCCTGTTCCCCCAAATCCCCCATCCCCACTTCCGTGGGTCAGGTACCCCCAATAAACCCCTTTGCACCTGCAGCCTCCATGCACTGTGATGTCTTTTGGGGGGAGAGGACAGTCCAGTCCAGCCTGTCCCCAGGGGTGCCCTGCTCCAAGCAGTACATACCCCCAAGGTGGGGGACTGTTGGGGCCCCTCTTTAACTCCTTCCACAGCGCTGTGGAGCCCTGTGGGACTGAGAGCTCTTCAGGCTGTGTTGGAGAGGTGGATATGGGGAAGGGGTACCAGCATCCTCTTCTTCACCAAGAAAGCCAGTGAAATAAAATAACAGTGACTATTTTATTGAACATTGTTTTAATACCATATCAAAACACCTTGACTAATGAAGGAAGCTCCCCCTAGGCTCTGAACTCTTTGAAGGTTTTGTTTTTCCCCCTTGTTTTTAATATATAAATACAGAAAGGTTTCCTGCAGGGGCACGGCCACCGGCAGGGGAGGTCTCACCAACAAAAACACA
>NW_009911955.1:2051-2295 GCF_000696875.1 Nestor notabilis
CCCCCAGCAGTTTCCCCTTTCATTCTGGAGTGAAAAGCCAAACATCATGGCAGGGTTTCGGCCGAGGGCCTCCCTGGCAGGCAGAGCTCTCCTGGTGACCAGCAGCTGTGAGAGGAGAGCGGATCGCTCCACTGGTATCACACTTGTCTTCTCCTGGATGGTTCTTTACTTTAAATTGTTTAATTTAAAAAACCAAAACAAACCAAAAAAGCCAAAAAACCAACAAAACAAATTAAAATAATAA
>NW_009911956.1:0-784 GCF_000696875.1 Nestor notabilis
ACCGCCAAGCTGCTGCCGGCACAGCCGCAGTCACCGCCTGCCTCGTTCCTCGAGAGCCAGAGGGTGAGGAAGATGCTGAGGCTGAAGAGCCCCCGGAGCAGGAGCGCTGCCCCCCGGTTCCCCTCAGGGTCACTGGGGCGATGGGGACAGGGACAGCAGGCGCTGGTGCAAGTGGCAGATGTGTCCCCAACACCACCGTTAGCCCGGTGGCAATCGGGGCTCCGGCGGGTTTTGACCCAATTTCTCAGGCAAAACTCGGCGGGGGGAGACAGGGAGGGAGGAGGAGGAGGAAGATGGAGCCCATCACGCATGTGCTGGTGTGTGTCAGCACATGTGTGTGCTCCTTGACATGTGTGTGCACGGGCAAGCACAGGAGCTCTGGACGCCGGTGGAAGCAGCTCCTGTGTTCTGTGCTGGGGGGTTATTTCTCCATGTACGGCTGCTCCAGGCTTCCCACTGCGATGCCCGCGGGATTGCCAGCCCTGCTGAGAGGCTGCCACGCCGGGAAACAGGAGGGTCGGAGCTCTCGGAGCTTTGTGCTCCTGACATGCATGGAGGAGGATGGTGGAACATGCAGGGATTGAGTGTGCAGGGATGCAGGACCGTTCGGGGGTGCTGGAGCACACAGGGATGCTCCAGTGCAGGAACACCCCAGTGTGCAGCGATGCTGGAGCATGCGGGGATGGATGCTGGGATGAGCAGGATGCTGGGATGCCCAGGGATGCTGGGATGGGCGGGACGCTGGGATGTGCGGGGATGGGCGGGACGCTGGGATGGGCGGGGA
>NW_009911957.1:0-1307 GCF_000696875.1 Nestor notabilis
CTTGTCCTCGCTGAGGGGGGCCGGTTTGGGGTATATCCCCTCCCCTGTTTTTTCTCCCCAGCCTGTAATTATTTTAACACACCTGACCCGCTATTTCACACGCTCGGGCAAACCCGGAGCGCGGCTGAAACCGAGTCCCAGCAGCGAATGAGACGAGGGAGAAGGAAGAAGCCGGCAAAGTTTAGGAGAAGTGTGAAATAAAAAAATAAATAAATCGATAAATAAACACGAGTCTTCAGAAAAATCCTGCATGTCTGAACGTGCGCGCGTGTGTGTTTCCCTTCCTGCCAAAGCAGGATGTCAAATACTGTCCTTTTTCCCCTCTTCTTTAAAAGCAGCCTAAAAGGAAAATTCTTCACAGAATCTTAAAGAACTTTTTGACACAACAGCTGCAAAATCTATTTTCTAAACAAAGATTTATACATATTTATACGAGCTTAATCCAGATTTTTTATTTTTTTTTTTTTTTAATAAATCATTCTCAGAACTGCAGAGGTAAACTATATGTAAATACCTCAAGTAATAGGCTTGTAGTGCAAATCACATCATTTTATCTTCAATTTTGCATTCGTTTTTCTGGCTTAAAGGTGCATCAGAGATATGCATTTTAGCATATTCAGAACACGGGGCGTGAAATTAAATGTTTGACAGAGTGAGAAAAATATACAGACTTTGGAGATGCCTTAAAAATAGTAATTTATGCAGATCTAGAGGAGTGAAATCATTTGCAATGGAGTGACCCTCTCTCCAGGAATTTTTTGCTCAGTGTTCTTCTCTAATCTCCTGCTGTATCTTCATTTTTCATTGAACTAGCCAGTTTTCTGCGAAGCAGTCTTGTAGATAAGGGAAGTGCTAAAAGAAGAAGAAAGAAGAAGCTCAGTGGGTCCGTTTCCATTGCACTTTTACCCAAGGCAATGGGCAGAATTTAACGGATTCCTTCCAACATATGTTTTTGCCAGATAAGTAAACAGTGTGTGTCGGAAATGAAAAAGCATTTGCAATTTAATGACATTACAGCTCTCAGCTTAGGCTGGCGTGCTGCGAGGCGAAAAGCAGAAAGAGAGAGGAGAGTAGAAAGAGAAAAAGAACAAAGTTCATCTTCCTTTTTGTGCATTTTTATCAAGGAAAATATTACTTCTTTCCCCCTCTTGTTCTCTTTTCTTTTTCTCTTTGCTTTTTTGTCTCACTCATCTACATTTTTTTCTTTTCTCTCCTTTTGTCTCCTCTGTTCACTTTTACCTTTTGCTTCCACTGCCACCGACTCGTTTCCTTTCACCACCCCCCCCTCCCATTGTGTCGCCTTATTC
>NW_009911958.1:0-1334 GCF_000696875.1 Nestor notabilis
TTTATTATTATTATTTATTAATTATTCTTCGGTTTTATTGTGGTCTGGCCACTCGTAAAAGACTTTGAACACAAAAAGGTTATATACCCATTTGACTCTCAGGGTAAACCAGACCTATCGGTCCTGTCCCTCGACCTTGCTGAGGCAACGACGCGCCACTTCCCCCCTCCCTCACCCCCCCGCTTCCCCGCCCGTGACGTCACAGTGACGACAGTTGGTTTTTACATACGTCACTCTTCAGCGAAAGCCGGACCCGGGGAGGGGGTCGCGGAGGTTGTTTCTTTCGTTAATCGTTTTTGTATATTTCTGGTTGTTACAAAACAAATAAATAAAAGAAGAAGTTTTAACTTTATAATTAATGTATAAGGGAGTAATGAGCAAGAGATGACTTAGAAGCACTTTGTTTGCTAAACACTTTAAATCAATCAATAAACTTGAAGGAAACGGCCGTTTCCGTGGTGGCGAGTCCCTGGGTTTCGGCTGATTTGTTTAAGACAAGTCTCCTCTGGAAAAGCCCGCTCCGGGTGCCTCGCAGCGTCCTTTTCCCATTTCGTTTATTTCTTATCCGCAAAGAAACTTTATCGTAACACCCCAAGAAGGGTCTTTCCCTCCTTAGTTCCCTTATTCGCATTTTCTTAAGTGGCTTTGCCGATCGCTGGTGTGCAATATTAAGAACAACAAAAAATATATCGTTTTCCCTCGTAAGAAGGAACATCCCGCAGCCGCGGGATTGGGATTTTTGTACATTTAATAAACAGGCTCTTTCATTCCGATTCTGCCACTTCAAAAATAAAATGATCTTTTCGTTGCCTTTCCGCTGATTGGTTTTGAACTAGTACCAAAGTCTCCCTTTTAGAATCCTTTCCTTACTTTGTTATCGTATTTCTCTTAATTTCAAAGAATACGTCTGTCACGGCTGTGACCATCCCGAACTGGCTGCTTCTCTAGCCTGGGACCGAAGAGACGCTTTTATCCCGTTTCCACAGTCCCTCTGTGATTCCAAAAATCACGCTGGGGAAAAGCGACATCTCTTTCCGCTAGTTTTTGAGGTTGGGGGGTGTGTGTTGTGTTTGGGGTATTTTTTCCCCTCACACTCCCCTTCTTCCCCCACCTCCCTCAGCCCAGGAATTTGCCGACTACCTTCCCAGGGATAATTTTAAGAAACTAGCATTTTCCGGAGTGATTTGGGGGAGCAAAGAGAGGGGATGAGCGCTGCGCATCCCTCATCCGCACCGCTCCCCACATCGCCGCCCGGCTGCCGGCTACCCGACTTCCCGGGGTGCGGGGTACTGAGGCTCCGCTCACTCCTCGGTTCCCTCCTCCTGGTCTCCCCT
>NW_009911959.1:0-1023 GCF_000696875.1 Nestor notabilis
CAGGAGCACAAATCCACAACTCTTGCCATCAGTGAGAGCCCCATAAAAGCCACGCAGATGGTATCACTGTATTCAGCAGACTCTCTGTAGCTGACCCTTCAAGTTCTGTTATCCCAAATGGAACTGATCCACACCTGGGAGCGCTGTTACACCTCTGAAATGTTACAAGTATATTTGCAGAGATGGTGTCAGGATAGCTCTGATGGTAATTGATTTCCTTCCTTGAGAGAACAATACAAATGCTCATAATCACAACACTGCAATGGATGCCACCGATGCATACAAGAAATTGTTTCAGCTTTTTTAAGAGAATGCTTGCAGTTCTTCCATGAGGCTGTCAATGCTGATGATACAAGTATTGGAAGACTATCCGAATAGGACAATAACACTTCCCAGGCAGGAATGGAAATCTAAAGCATGATTCAGGGTTATGGAAATACAAAACCAATTTGCTGTTTCTGACACCTACGATGGTTTACAAACCATTCGAGAGGCTTAGTTTCCAGTCCTCTGCCTGAAAACTAAAACACCTCCCCTAATTCTATTATGACTCTGGTAAGGAAATTTAACGGGAGAAAATCCACCACAAGAACAGAAACCCCTGAAGTTCCAAATGTCACCTGGCAACACTTCTCTCATAGAGAAGAACTATAGAACACGAATATATGAGTTTTGATAAGAAACCTGACATAACACGAGGGATTTACTTCTATGGGAGATCTTACTCTTCCCAACAGCAAGAACCATGGTGTTCCGGCCACTATACGGAGGCAAATGCCAAGGGGCCCGGAAAAGACCCAAGCACCCGCCCAGCACCCACCGCCCTCAGTCCCAGATACTGAGCCAGGCTCACACGAGCACCTGCCCAGCGGGCGGCTGGGAGACAAGAGCGACAGGGAGCAAGGGGCATCGGGGAAAAGGCTGAGAAGCAAGGAAGGGAGAGAGCGCCACTGACCGTCTCCAGCAGAGAGGGAGCCTCCGGCTGCATCTCCTTCGCCGCGGGGACCGCCGGCGGAGGGAAAT
>NW_009911960.1:0-2666 GCF_000696875.1 Nestor notabilis
TAACCTTGCAAAAATGAATCCGTGCACTTGGATGTACCACGCTCCCCCCTTTCCTTCTGAGGTTGGTTTGTTTTTTATGTTGATGTCTTTGGATGTTGGAAAACTATATAAAATATATAAATATCTCTTTCATTTTAGTCATGTTTTAAGGTTCTCGAGGGGGAAACCCCCAAACTTTTATAAAGGAAGGGCCTAGAGGAAGAATCGCTCGCTATTTTTTAAAGCTTGTATTTCTTGGTTGCTGTGAGCAAAGGGACAGATTTTATATGTACAGGGGGGTGGGGGGTGCTCGGCTTTTCTAACTACCCTGCAGTCTGTAGTGTGGTGATTTGTTTGGTTTGGGGTTTATTTTCCTTCTATTGTGGCAGTTTCTTTCATAGACTGTATTCAAATGATATATAGATGAAATAACCTGATGTAATCACAAGAGTGCCAAACACTTGGAGATGCTGGAGGGCAGCGATTCCCTCCCCGAGTCAAGCAGCACTCGGGGTTTTCTGCTCTTTCGAGGGCTTGGTCGAATCTCTCGTGGGGTTTTTCTTTGACTTCTCTTTTCTAATCTTTCTTTTGAACTATTTTGCATGATGTGCATATAAAAAAAGAGGAAAAAAAAAAGCCTCTTGGCGAGGGCTTGTTCCTTGTTTCTGTTTGCGACTGAGTGACCGACCTCCGGGCAAGGTTTTCTTTCCTCCTTCTCTGAGATATTGTGTATGTTGCACTTCACTCCACAGGGCTATTTCTGCGATGTCCAAATAAAGAGGAAAATGAAACAAAAACGGTAAAAAGAATATAGTAATAATAATCGATGTGGCTCTGCCGTGATTTCGCACCCAGCGCCGCGAGTCCCCGCCACTCAAATAACACACCAAAAAGCTCCAGCTCAGCCCCCTTGGGATCAGGATCATGCTGCGCCCCTAATAATTAGTCATAATTAATACTTATCTATGGGATTCTTTAGTTTGTTTGCTGGGGGAATGCCTCTGGGCACAGATTCCTGGGGAAATACAATGCAAGGTCCCAAAAGCGGCTGCTGAGGACGCAGAAAGGCATCATCCCCTTCACTACTGGGAAAGCTGTGGGAAATGGGGATTTTCATCCTGGGATTGCCTGTCTGCCCTGCTTGCTTCCCACCAAAACCCAAATCCCAGCTGGTCCCCTTCGAACACCACCATTAATTGCTGCCTGGGCTCATAAGAGCCATTATGGCTCTGCCTGCGCAATCAGGCACAAGCAAACTTCTGCACGAGGTGGGTGAAAAAACAACCACGTTGCAGGAAACAGGTCCTGGGTATGGGGGATTATCCCAAAGGAAATAATGTAAGTATATAGATATAAAACTACAATAATATAATATAAATCCCTAATTATTTTCATTCCCCCCCCTCCCCCCAGTGGGTTCAGCGCAGGTTGGATTCGGTGGCCACCAACAACCCTTTGGCGCCAGGGTTGGTGACCCTGCAAAGCATGAGCTAGGCCATGGGAGGGATTTTTCCCCTCCCAATCCAATGGATTTAGCCCCAACCAGAATCCAAGTGCGAGCCCAGGGCTTTGGGTAGAGCAGATGAAGCGCATGGAGGATCGGAGCATCCTGCATCTGCAGAGTAGGCAGTGCTGGCAGCTCATAAGACACATCACCATGGGCTGGATGCAGCCGTTGGTTAATTAGATTTACCAAAAAACCCCTATTTTGCATGAAAACCTCATGTTTGGGTCTGCCAGACCCAATTGCAGAGACACCCATGCATCAAACACACCTCTGAGCCCTGAAAAACAGATGCTCCAGGGATGGGGTCCATGCATGGCCACAGGAGCCCCCAAAGCCACCTTGACACCCAGGAGCAGCCAGGGCTGAACCAGAGAAAGCCTGAGGGGGAAGGGAGGCTGAAAGAAGAGGCTACATTATAAACTGCTCTTTTATATGCATCTTTCATGCACGCCACATAAATAATGGAGCAGGAGAGCCCAGCGTGCTGCGAGCTCACTTACAGCGAGGATGCGGGATGGAGGGATGCGAAAAGAGGGGTGCAGGATGGGGTGGGGGGGAAGACGTGCCCAAGAGGCCGAGCTGGGCATCCCCAGCCGTGCATCACCGGGAGATGTTATTTTGAAGGAGGATTTAAGGATTAAGCTGGCCACGGGGCAGGAGTTTATTACATACATTATTTAACAGATGGCCCAACGCTGCCTGCGGTCTCCCCGGTGACCTTGGCTGGGAGATGCTGGGACCAGGCTCTGGTTACAGGGATCAGAGGAAAAGAATCCCCCCTGGGGAGCCGGCACCAGCAGCTCCAGCATCAAATCCCTATGGAAACAGCCAAAAAAACCCACCCAGCCCCAGCCCATATGGGCTGCTTGTTTTGGCAGCGGTGGGAACAAAATAAAAGGAGAAAAAATAAACCCCAAAAAAGCCACAATGAAAGAGGTGTTTGCAGGTTTATTCACCAAGAGGAACTTGGCACCTATGGCAGGAGCAGGATGCCAAGGGACAAGCAAGGTGCAAAGGGCCCGGTGGCACTCGGAGCACTTGCAAAATCCCACTCCCTTACCCAAACATGCCCTTTAATCCCACTTCTGCAGGGATTCTGGCACTGGGGGAAGGTGCTAAAGCACTTGCTGCCCCAGCACAGCAGGGCCCTCACATCCAAGAGCTGGGGGGGGGGGGGGGG
>NW_009911960.1:2705-4367 GCF_000696875.1 Nestor notabilis
AAGCCCTTGCAGCAAGTGCAGCATCAGCCCTTTGCATCGCATAAACACCCCCAGGGGTGATACCAGCAATGGGGGCCTCAGGGCAGTCAACGAGTGCTCATTTTGGGTCATTTCCCACCTCACCAGAGCAGTTTGCAATAACCCACAAGCAAAAAGCCACCCCAAAGATTGAGGGCGCTGGGTTGCAGTGGGCAAACCCCCCAAAGCTCTTCATCCCCCAAAAGGATGCCCATGGAGCAACTGCCCAAAATAAATAGTCTCTTTTCTGTTTCCTTCTTTCCCACCAGAACTAGGGCACGTTAAACTAGGCCAGCACTCCCCTGCAAAGGGATTTATTTGTTGTGGGGGGAGCCAGGAGGGACAGCGTGGGACGGGGAGCAGCGTGTCGAGGGCAGGGATGCTCCATCCTGCTCCCAGATGCTGTGGGTTTGGGGAATAAAATGGGGTCGGTTTTCCCCACCCTTTTCCTTATGGAAAAATCCCAGTCACTCACGAAAGGGTGGGTTTAGTGACCTTCGGTGGGGAAGGCAGAAAACTGGTCGTTTTAGTGGTATCAAACCCTTTTTGGTCCTTCGAGACTGCTGGTGTTTTCAGCCACGTGGGGCTAATGTTTTCTACCAACAGAAAACCTGCTTTAGCAAAATGGGAAGTGGATAAAGCCATGAAGGGAATTCTGCCCTGCAGGAAACCTCTGGTTTTCCTCCCACTTTTTAACACAGGAATGAGAAAAACCCAGTGGCTGCCCAATCCCATGCTCCAAACCTCTGTGCCCTGCTTGACCCAGGGGGATCTGGGGCACAGCACCCTCCTGCTGGGTGCTCCGCCACCAAAAGGGGCCCTTTTTTTGCCTAAATCCCCTATCCCTTTGGGGTTTGCCCTGGGATAAAGGTTTCTCATGGTCTGGACCCAAACTGCTGCTTGTCTGGGGGCGTTTGGGGGGCTGCAGGTCCCCCATCCCCGGGCTCTTTGTCCCACAGCCACTAGAGGCCATGTGATCCTGCCTGTTATCCCTGTGGGATATTCGGACACTGACATTAGCACCCAAAGGGTTAAAACTGGGGAGGTGGGAAGGGAAATAATGGTCAGAGGCAGCAAAACTTGGGGGGAACAGGGCACAAAAGGGCTCATCCTCAAGCTCCACTGGTCCCCCAGGGGCACCCCCCCCAGCACCCCCCGGGTGATGGGGAAAGCGCATTTCTCGCACCAAATCTGGTCCAGCCGCTCAGTTGCCCTGTGATGAGCACTGGCGGGATTTTGGCATCTCCACCAAGCAAAACATCTCCAGAGGATGGGAAATGCTGCCCCACGCTCAGCTTCCCTCCTGGGCCACGTGTGCACTCACCAGGACTGAATAGAGGGGTCAGGAAACCGCTTCCAGGATGAGGCATTTCACACCTTGGGAATATCCCGATAATCCCAAACGCTTCCCTCTGGGAGGCAGGAAGCAGAGCTCCTGCCTCTCCAGGCACCTTATTTCTGCCTGGAGTTAAGATTCTGAGGATATTCTAAACAGCTGCTCCCACTAATGAGAACGAAGCAGAGCATCAGACGTCTCCATTCCTACATTGCTCAAGGTGTCAAACTGTTGCTTTACAAGAACAAGTGGGAGACACCTCACCCAAAACATGAGGAAAGTTTCACTCAGAGCTAAATGCAGCAGCA
>NW_009911960.1:4457-6812 GCF_000696875.1 Nestor notabilis
CCTCTGCAGCGCTGCTGATGCGCCCCCAGTGAAACAGGCAAGGTTAGGAGGGGATTAACCACTTTATTAACTACTTTTTGGGGGTGAGGATGCCCGCACAGCCTCAGTGGGTAAAGGAGCATCACTGCTGCCTTCTCGGGGCTGTCCCAGTCCCCAGCCTCATAGAATCCCGGAATGGTTTGGGTTGGAAAGGACCTTAAAGCTCCTTCAGTTCCAACTCCCTGCCACGGGCAGGGACACCTTCCACTAGAGCAGGTTGCTCCAAGCCCCTGTGTCCAACCTGCCCTTGAACACTGCCAGTCTCTGGGCACCCTGTGCCAGTGCCTCAGCACCCTCACAGGGAAGAGCTTCTGCCTTGTCTCCAACCTGAACTTCCCCTGTTGCAGTTTGACCCCATCATCCCTTGTCCTGTCACTACAGTCCCCAACGAAGAGTCCCATGATGCAGCGTGAGGGATACAAAGGAACCAGAGGAATTAGGGCTCCCTCCATGCTAAGGCAAGGCTATTATTAATAGACATATTTCTGCAGAGACAGCGCCTGCACCGGCCCTTTGCTTCACCCACCTCATCCCTCCCAGTGGCTTTTCAGCACGCTTTCCCACAGCATTGCCGCGATGAGCAAGCGCGGGAACAGGGGCACGAAGGGGCGCTGGGAGCATCCCCTCGTGTCCCCGGAGCATCACCCCCTCCCCAGGTGGGGAAACGACAGCGAATGAAGCCGAACCACCAAAACACACGACGAGAGCCCCGGGCAGGCCCCGTGCGCCCCGACACCGCGTGTACCCCGTGGTGAGTCACGGTGCTGGGTGTGGAGATGGGGCTGATCCAGCTCTGAGTCAGCCACGGGCCCCGCAGCCGGTGCTTGTGTGTCCCCCCCCCGCAGCTCCCGGCTCCCAGTTTGCTCCAAACCTGCACAAACACAAATACACACACCATGACTCAGAGGCCCGGGCAGGCCCCGTGCGCCCCGACACCGCGTGTACCCCGTGGTGAGTCACGGTGCTGGGTGTGGAGATGGGGCTGATCCAGCTCTGAGTCAGCCACGGGCCCCGCAGCCGGTGCTTGTGTGTCCCCCCCCCGCAGCTCCCGGCTCCCAGTTTGCTCCAAACCTGCACAAACACAAATACACACACCATGACTCAGAGGCACGTGGTGGGGCTCAGCCCGCAGCACCCCCCAACCACTCGCAGGGAGGGGGTCAGACACTGCAGCACCTCTCAAAGGCCTCGGAGCACCCAGAGTGCTTGAAGGGGCTCTTCGAAATGGGTATTTTTGGAGGGGGCTCACACACACACACATATATATATACATATATTCAGAAGGTTCTTGCTGATGCTGCTACATGGAAGCACTTCGGATTTGCCAACGAGCTCCAATTGATTAGCATTCCCTCAGCTTAGCATCGTTTTAAACCTGAAGCACCAACTAATTCCCCTGGGTCATGGCCCGAGGAAGCAGATACAGAGCTGAGACCCTGCCCAGGGTTGGCTGGGACAATGGGGTGAAGCCTCAAAGCCAGGACACCCACATTGTGATGAGTGGAGCTGGGATGAAGCTCAGCTTCCAGCTGGGTGCAATCCGGTCCCAGCCATTCCTGAGCCACAGCATCCCCAGTGGGATGGAAACCAGGAACAGACGGGGCTTGTTTTGGAGGAGCTGCCTTTGGAAAGCTGCTCTGGGTGTGTTTTCACCTGACCTGGACAAATCCAATGGGAGAAAACCCTCACAGCAAATGTGCTGCACGCTGGGTTGAGCGACATGTGAGACCCAGCGTGGTGCAAAGCTGAGCTGAGCACTGGGTGTAACCACCCACAGGGCTTAACCTCCCAACAGGGTTAATCCCCAGGTTAATGCACCATCCCCATAGCGCAGGTTAAGGAAAAGCAGAAACAAATCACCCTGTGCCGGGAGCGGGATGAGACCCCAGCAGCATCCTCAGCATCCTCAATTGGTTTCCATAGCAACAGGTTCGGTCCCAAATTGGCCGCGGGTGCTGGGAAGGCAGGGGCGAGCTCAAAGGACACCCAGCACAGCAAAACAAGGGGGTTAGTAAGAAAAGCTCACTTTGCACCTTGGTGCAATGGGGGGGGGGGAGGCTGCTGGGGCTGTGACCCCCCAGGCCAGCCCCATCGGGGGGCCTGGGGAGCCGCCTCCCATCCCATCCCCTCTGCAAGTGAACACACGCAGCACAGATCCTCATCTCCCAGTTTGGGTGGATGTGCCTGTATCTGGTGTATCCCAGTTTAACCTGTTTGCCAGGGGCAAACAGCCACGAGACCCCAGAACATCCACGCTACAGCCCTGAGCCCCAGCAGTGGATGCAGGGAGGATACAGGCAGGAGGGAGAGCCCAGG
>NW_009911960.1:7055-10430 GCF_000696875.1 Nestor notabilis
AGGGACCACATCCAACGCTGTGCAGTGGGATGGGACCCATAGCCTGAGACTGTCTCCTGCTGGGGACATGGTGCTGCCAGAGCCATTCCTAATGTGGTGGGGTGACCCCTGCTGCAGGACCAACCCCATCCCTTCACTGTCCTTGTTGGAGAGACCCAGAAAAGGGGGAACTAGACCCCAGGAGAAAGGCGGCAAAACCCCCAAAGCCAGTGAGCAGCACACACCAACCCTGCAGCATCCAGCACTCACCTCCCTCCAGTTACAGCCCTGGGACGGGATGCTGCGAGGGCTGGAGCAGCTCTGCTCTGGAGCCAGGCTGAGAGAGCTGGGCTGGGGCAGCTGGAGAAGAGAAGGCTCCTCAAGGGGACACCTTAGAGCAGCTCCAGTGCCTAAAGGGGCTCCAGGAAACCTGGAGAGGGGCTTTGGACAAGGGCCTGTAGGGACAGGACAAGGGGAATGGCTTTAACCTGCCAGAGGGGAGATTGAGATGAGCTCTGAGGCAGAAGCTCTTCCCTGTGAGGGTGCTGAGGCGCTGGCACAGGGTGCCCAGAGAAGCTGTGGCTGCCCCATCCCTGGCAGTGTTCAAGGCCAGGTTGGACACAGGGGCTTGGAGCAACCTGCTCCAGTGGAAGGTGTCCCTGCCCGGGGCAGGGGTTGGGACTGGAGGAGCTTTAAGCTCCCTTCAACCCAAACCCATCTGGGATCCTGTGGTGTCTGGGGGTATCCGCAGAGGAAGACTATTTTCTGAAGGCTCTGGACCAAGCAGAACAGGAGCCACTTTGCAGGGCTCAGGCAGGCTGGGACCAGCATCACTTGCTCCCTCTGTGGAGGATCACACATGTGGGCAAGCCTCAGCCTTCAAATCCAAGCCTCACCCCAAGAGGAACCAGCTCCACCATTAGACCAGCAACACTTCAACAAATAGGGATGCATTTGGCCACCCCCAGAATCCATAGTTTCTGCCCACTGTAGTGCTTTGGCTTTGATGCATGTCACTGACTTGCAGCAGTACACGGCAAGAGAGGGCTGCAAGGACCCGCAGTGTCGAGCAGAGCACATCCTCCAATGGGTTTACCCCCCACAGCTGGGTGATCCCACCTTCCAGGGCTTTTCCAGGGTCATTTTACCCTGACACCTTCCCACTCCAACCCACATCCCCCCCTGTGCACAGGAAGGGTTAACAACAACAAAGCCCTAATTCCACGCGTGGGGCAGGAGGGTAAGCTCACAGACCTCTCACTCTTGAGCATCTCCAAGGTGTGCTCAGGGGATTCAATGATTTCAGCAATTAGAGCAACCTCCTGAGGGGCTGCACATGGTGGGGGGACAAGCACTTGCAGGACTCGTGCTCACATTTGCACCTCATCCCAGCACATCCTGCCCCTGGCAAAGGTGATAGGAAACAGCGAGAGCCAGAAAAGGCCACAAAGGGGAAAAGCAATCCTGGTTCAAACACAGCCCCACAAGTTAATGCTACAAAGCCATGAGTATCCCCAGAACTGAAGCAAACACTAACCAGAGGTCCTTGGGCAGGGATGCCGGCTCCTCACAGCACCAGGGAACCAGCTTCCATTGTCTTTCCTCATGTAGGCTGGGGAACGGTACCACAGGGACAGCAGCCACCCATAGAGCAGAGCCCTGGGACAAGGGCAACCACCACTCACTGGCAGCATCAGGCTCCCCAAAGCCTTAGACATACCCCATCCCTCCCACAGCTCAGTCTTGGGTCTTATATTACCTTTAGGATAAATAAATCACAGAAACCCACTGCAGCTGTGCTGGGTGTGAAAAACCAACCCAAAAAGGGATCAAACCCAGGTGCTTAAAGGGCTCTTGGCCCCAAGGTGAGCACTGGGCAGGCTGATTGCACCTAAAGCACATCATTAGGGTGGTGCCAGCAAAGTGTATGTGTGGGGCTCCCCTAAAGCCCCACCGAAGCCTCTGTTTTGATCGCAGGAGGCGCAGGGTGAAGCTGAGCGGAGGGAGGTGGTGAAGGCAGCTATTTCTGCACCATGTCAGCACCCACTGACAGCAGCCGTGGCAAAGCTACAGGCGTATTTTTATCCGTGAAATCCATGTGTGTGTCTCTGTGTCTCCACGTTAGCGGGGCTGCAAGGAGAGGAGCTCACTGAGCTGGAGCCTGGGAGCTCGGGGTCAAAACGAGCTGCTGGCGGGGGATGGGCTGCAGCAGTAGGAGCTCCTCATCTCCCCTTCTCTCGTAGGTAGAAACCTGTGGAAACCCCTTCTTCCTTGGGCTCCCTCTTTTCTCCCTCGGTTTCTGGGGCTCAGGGATAGAGCCAGGCCAACACACCCGATTGTGTAATGTTTCTGCTCAGAAAGCTTAAACAGCCGATGGGCTGCAGCAGTAGGAGCTCCTCATCTCCCCTTCTCTCGTAGGTAGAAACCTGTGGAAACCCCTTCTTCCTTGGGCTCCCTCTTTTCTCCCTCGGTTTCTGGGGCTCAGGGATAGAGCCAGGCCAACACACCCGATTGTGTAATGTTTCTGCTCAGAAAGCTTAAACAGCCACATATTTCTATTGGATTTCCCTTGCCCTTCGCTGCTGATTACTGAAGTATTTATATATAAATAGAAGCTGTCTTCCCCATAAGCTGCTTGTTTCTCCTAATTAACTTGGGCTGCTCTCATCGGGATGCTCAGCCCCTGGGGTTTGGGGGTGCTGGGACCCAGTGGCGCTCAAGGGACCCAAATCTGCCCCATTTCAGCTGTTGAGCTGGTTCTGAGAATGCGAAACCCCTTTTCCCAACTTTATGTGCTCAGGATCTGCCCCAACATCCCCCCCATCCACCCATGTTGAGGGGAGAACAAACACAACTCCCTTCACTGCACCTTCTCCTGTCCTCATGAAGCTTTCCCCTAATTTATGGGATGTCTCGATTTGCTAATTATTTTAATCATTATTACTCATCTTTCCCCTTCTTTTCCCCCCCTTCAAAACTTGGTCCTGGGCCTGTCAATCACTTTAATAGCTGTTTACAACCTATCATCAAGTCTTGCATAACATCCACATGACTTCGCTCAGATGCCTCCGACACCCAAAAGCTGCCCCTGAGCTCTATTTCGGGAGCGATGAAGCCTACGGCACCAACCGGCTGCATCCCCCACTGACGTGCCTGGGCCCCGCGATGGGGAAAATCAAAGGGAAAAACCATCCCCAAAGCAAAACAATCCTGTAGTTAAGACAAAACAACCCCCACGCCACTCCCTGGGCCACATCTTGGGGGTGAGAACTTGTCTGGGTGGCTGCTGACCCCCTCCCCGGCACCAGACCTCACGTCGATTTGGGGAGATGCAGAGCAAAAAGCATCTGGAGCATCCCTGGACCACTCTGCGGATGCTCGTGGGGCGCTGCGGCT
>NW_009911960.1:10590-10805 GCF_000696875.1 Nestor notabilis
GCCGACACGTTGCCAGCCCTTTTCAGCAGGCGATGGCTGGGTTGCGGGGCGGAGGGGGGGGACACGACGGCTCTTTTTTAAGCTCTCCCATCCTCCCCCTCTTCTGCAGGTTTCATAACCCTTCAAAGCGAGGAAAAGCTCCTTCAGCTGCAGCCTAATGAGCCCCTGCGGGTGTTTGGCAGCAAAACGTGGCTCGTGGCGCAGCAGAGGGGTCT
>NW_009911960.1:10829-14100 GCF_000696875.1 Nestor notabilis
ACACCCCCAGGACCCACACTGGGTGCAGGTTTGCATCAGGGCTGCCCCAATTTGGCCATTTCTCTTCCCAAAACCCACCCTGGGTATCAGTCTCAGGCTGATGCTGCCCAGGGCTGGGAAGCCTCCCCCTCCTCGTGCAGACACTGTGTGCAAATACTTATGTACACAGAGTAAAGGGGCTTATTTATTAAGCTGTATCCAAACTAATTTCTCTTAATAAGGCACTTGCAGTCACCCTGGCAACAGCATCGGAGCACCCTGCCTTAAGATGATGACTTAAGGGGGTGAAAATCCCCTTGGATGCAAAGGGGGATGCTGAGGGGATCCTCTGGAGATGCTGTGGCTGAAGACACCCTTCCCAATTCCTGGGGAGACCTATTCTGCCCTAGGAGGAGGTGGCAGTTCCCAGCCTCTCCTACCAGCCAGCTCTGCTCTCATTGGTGGTTTAATTAGCCAAGCAAAGGCCAACTAATAAATTGAGAGACGGCAACTGGTGGTCCTTCTGTTCTGGTCCAAAGGGGGCAAATTGGGCCATAACTATCTTTTCTTTTTAAACGTCGGTATATACACATAGATCACCAGCAGCAGGAGGGCACAGGAGTGGGTCCTTGCTCACCAAGAGTAAGGGGTGACGTAGGAGCTCCTACCTCCTGCTTTGGGTTGGAAAACACAATGGCTGCTTTATCATAGAACCCCAGCCTGGTTTGGGTTGGAAAGGACCTTAAAGCTGCTCCAGCTCCAACCCCTGCCACGGGCAGGGACACCTTCCCCTAGAGCAGGTTGCTCCAAGCCCCTGTGGCCAACCTGGCCTTGAACACTGCCAGGGATGGGGCAGCCACAGCTTCTCTGGGCACCCTGTGCCAGCACCTCAGCACCCTCAGGTGAGGAAAACACTCCCCAGAACCTGATGGAAGCTTCCTCTCTGAAATCCAGCCCTTAACTCATGCACTAAATCAGAATGGGGGTTTTGGGGGGAGCCACACAATGCTCCAGCCAGCGGGGGTGCTCCAGTGGAAGAGGGGACCCCAGGAAACCCACCCCACAACAAAGGACTCGCGCTGGGCAGTGAAGCAGGCTGTGATTTACTGGGACAACAACACTTCTGCAACAGAGAACACGACCTCAGAGAGGGGATCCCGAGAGCAGGGACCGGAGTGGTGCTCACGGTCCCGGGTACCACTTACCCTCCACAGACAAACAGACACGAAACATAAACCTGCTGAAACACCACGAGGCTGCTACATGCCAAGGGAGGGAGCAAAAGGCAATAGGTTTCTGATGGGCTTCATGGGCACTGCAGCCACGGCGTGCGATTCCCTCCATAGGCACTTGATCCGTGGAGCTGCCGCTGGATGGATCCTGCAGGAAAGCCCGTTCCGGGGCCTCTGGGCAGGGTGCAATGCTGCTGGGGCTGGGCAGTGAGCTCCACTTGGCACAGAGAGAGAACTGAGAGGCCTGGGGGTGAGGGCACCAGCTCCTTGTGTCCCAGGCAGCAGGTTTAAGGAGACTCACCCCCTTCATGTCCCAGCATGGACCATCCTGGAGCATCCTCTGATGCTGAGCCAGCCCCAGCACCGGGCAGAGACAGCGTGTACAGCACAGCTTGGGTCTGGAGAAGCAAGAGCTCAGTGAAAGCAGCACCAGGCTCCAAAAGGGGCTCACCCACTTCATCCCCTTTTCCTTTCCTGAAAGCCAAGGGGATGGAAGAAGGACTGTGCGAACACCATGTGCTTGCTCCTAAATCCAGAACAAGGGATCTGTTGACTCCAGAGTGGGGTTGACACTCGTCCTGATGGCTCCAGATTAACACAGCACTGGGCAGCTTGAGAGTGTTCTGGGAGAAGCAAGGGGTCAGAAACCAGCTCAATAGTAACTGCAGGAGGGCCAAGATGCTCATGATCTGGGAATTAATCCTGCTCTGGTAAACCACAGGGACCAGAGCGGGTGGTGGTGGGCAGGGAGCTGAGGAAAGACAGAAAACAAGAGGTAGGTTTTGCTCGAGAGCTCAAATCCTGCTGATCTCCACCAGCTCTGCTCAGAAATAACACACGTTTGGCGCAAAGCTCCTGCTCATGGTGCTTTGCTGGGAAGGGGGGGATGCTTTCCTCCATGGGAAGGTTTCTCTAAGGAGGAGACAGCCTTTCCAATAGCCCCCCCATTTCCTCAGTTTCCCAACTCTCTGCAGCTGGTTTTCAGCTCTTACACTCCCCTTCTTACCTGTCCCTCCTCAGCGGTGGGCCCCAAACCCTTGTGCCTGTGAATTGACTGCATTTCCTTTGAGTTTTCTAAGTCCCCAGACAAAACCACTCCAAGTCAACCAGAACTGGGGCCTTTCCCAGCAGAAAACTGAAGATACCCCAAAACCTGGAGCTTCTGTTTCCCCCTGGGAGCACCACTGACTGTTCGGGATGCCCTCAGTCTGCTGTCAATGACAGCGGGTAACAGAGCTGCAGTGTGTGTCCAGCCACCTCTTCTGTGGGATTTCTGGGATGCAGTTTGCATCCAGCCCCCTCTTGGCTTTCAGCAGCATGAATGCAAGAAGCAGAGATGGGGAAAGAGATGGCTCCATGTGGCCTGGGAGGGCTCTTCCCTTCTCGAGGGTTGAGGCAGGGGCAGGTCTGGCCACGGCTCTTGGGATAGATGCTGCAGGGACCATGGTGCAAGCTCAGGTTGAGGCATCCTTGACAGAGCAACCCTTTGAGCTGCTGGATTCAACAGCAGGTTCAGAACCAACAGATCAGCACCTGGGAGGCTCACTCAGAGAAGGAAGAGTTTTGGCAGGGAATAAAATCCCTCCATTCTTTGAATGCGGGGGATCTCGATTTGGCATCAAGAGCAAGGGGCTGGGTCTCCTCCTTCAATCAGGGTCTGTCTGAAGCTCCTAAGGCACGCTGCTGGCTGCAAGGGGTCTCACAGAGTCCCTCTGGGCCAGCACCGTGTGGATGTGATGGGCTTGTTGCTGGGCTCAAGGCAGCATCCTCCCAGCCAGGACACTGAGGTTGCTCTTCAGATGGTCAGCCCCAGCCTGGGTTCCCTTTGGTCCATGAGAAAAGCATGTTGCCAGAGGTTCACCTTCCCCAAAAGACACCCGAGATGGCAGGAGCCAGGCAGGAGCCGCAGCAGAGCAGCAGCTCAGGGCTGGGCAGTGTTTTGGGGCTGGGAAGAGGCAGCCAAGCGAGGACAGGACAAGCTGAGCAGGCACCGGGGAGACCTGCTCTGGGAACAGGGCTGAAGCCGGGACCAGAGGGAGCTGCTGTGGCTGGAGGTGCTG